>NW_026087411.1:74902221-74992221 GCF_022539395.1 Myiozetetes cayanensis
AGAGAGGATCAGCTTTTCAGCCTTTAATGCAAAGCCTTTCCATAGATTTGGGCTAATTTTAAGAAGAAGAAGTCTCTTGACACAGAATAGGAAGAGCACAGAAAAAACCCCAGTAAATTCTCTATTTTTCTACAGGCATGTCTTGTACATTTATGTTAGAGGTGTTAAACAGATTTTGATTTTTAACCAGAGGTATTGTTGTGATTATCTAGGCAGATATAGATGGGAATTTTTTGCCTTTTTACAGACTACCAACATATAAGATTACTGTCTCTAGACATTTGTAAATCTTCCAGCTACCCGAAGACCTGCCTGATGCTCATTATTGCAAAGGTGGGTTACTATCCACTAAATAAGGCACTAGACACTATGGCAGAGAATCAGTAGAATCTGGCCCTAAATCAGAATATAAATTCTTTCTGCAATTGACAGGAGGGTAACTCTAAATCTAAACTATGATGGTCCGAATCCAAGAAGTCTGAAAATATGATGGGAAAAGAGATGTCATGCAGGAAGGAAATATTCAGCTTTTCTTGGGTTCATGAGGAGTCATGTTTGCCAGTGGATATTGAAGAACTGATAAGCTCTGGAGATCTCAGTTCTACTCCTTGCTTTGTAGCTGGGCTTGTAGCTCTTGCTTGAGCCCTTTGACCCTCTCCATGACTTTCCGTATCTGTTAATACAGGTAATGAGAATTACTCCTTTCACAACGTACTGTTTGAACAGTGTTACACAAGATCTGTTATTATCACTATTTACAACATTTGTTCCAAAAGTACCATGGTAATATTTTAAATCATTTGACTAGAAAAGAAGAGAATAGCCGAACTGAAACAGCATATCTTGGCTTTGAGAAGAACACATCCTTTAGAGGACAAAAAGAACAGATTTGAATCTCAACAGGATGCTCCACATGTTGTTCAAAATTTTTTAGTCTTGAAGAAAGCTTTCATCTTCTTCTCATCGCTTAGTTGTTCAAGGAAGTTTCCTTTGTTTTGAACCACTCATCTACTGCTACAAGACTTTACCTTTGTACTGAAAAGATTCTTCCACCCTTGGAGATAGACTAATATTTAAAAGGCTCAAGTGATTGGCAGATTTATGCTTTTTATATAAACTAATCTCCTGACATCTCCCAATTTAAGTACAGTTTTCCCTGGCCTACATCTTCACACTGCTTGCAATATCCTCCTTGATCTAAATGAATGAAAAGTGAAGATAATTTAACTTTCTGTTCAGGACAAGGGCAACATTTTAGTTATGTTCTTCTTCAGTCTGTTCTGCTGCCAAAAAAAAGTAAAATTGAAGGTCAAAGAACACAGAAAGAATTCTGCTTTTTTTTTTTTACTTACTTCTTCAGACTTTCTGGAAGTCATCATATTTTCTTGAGATAAACATTTATTAGGTACAGTGTGGGAAATGGGAATATGCAGGCCACCGAAGGAGCAAAGTGGTAGACCAGAATAAAAGAAACCCTTTTTGCACATCCTTTTGCCTTTCTGCAATGTGGTTTCAGGAATTTCTCAATGAACTTTGCAAATTTATTCAGTGTTACATCACATAATTAAAATACCTTTTCTTCCAAATTTTTCTTTCAGTGCCAGATCTCAGTCTAGAACTGTGCTCCTGCTCTTTAACCCTACTACATGACTCTTCTATCAACAGCTCTGTATTTAGCAAATCTGTTTGCTGTATTTATAGATGAAGTAAACCTTAAATACTGCAAAATACTGAAACTCTTCTAGACCAAAATTTTGAGATACACACAGTTTTTGTGCTGTGGTATAATCTGAGTCAGTCTGATTGTATGTAGATTTTGATGCAGTTTCACTTCTTGCTGATATAGATCATATATTTGCAATCTTAGGTAAAATTTATGGTAAATAATTACAAACTTTTCGAAGCAGCAAAATTCTGCTGGATTTAATGCCCCTCATGTCCTCAAGATTCTCTTCTCCATGATATAAAGATAATATTCTTCTGTGATACCTGTTTTAAGAAAATAGAAGAGTCGAATACTTTATTATGTTACAGTTCTGTGATACTTCCACTGTACTATTGAACCAATCATATTCACCACCAGTATTCATTTTGTATGAAAAACTGAAATGTCCCATGAGTAAGTTCTGAGACCTTTTATGTGGTTACTGTTGCTAAGGAAACCACATCCTTGATATCCGCGTGTCCAACATGTCAGTCTCATTTTGCATCTAGCTATCCATGAGCCAACACTGCAGCATGGATTAAAAAAAAAAAAAAAAAAAAAAAAAGAAAAAGAAAAAACAGAGAGAGAAGTGAAATATAAGAAAAAAAAGCTGAAAACTAAACTGTTTCCTATCAAAGTATATTTGAATACTTATTGGAGTTAATTCTGACTCCTTCTGTGTTACATCTGCTTTGGTTTTGATAGACAATAGTTGCTTGCAATAGAGTAAAAAACACCCTATATAAGCTGCAATAAAGGTTTTTAGCAAAACAGCAAACTATATTCTGTGCTAATCATCATCAGGAAGGAAGTTGGCCCTTTCTGAAGTATCAGTGAGGAAGATGAAGTCCAAATAGCCATTCTTGAAAATACATTTTATACAATGTTCCACAGCACCAAAGATAAATGACTGGCACTAAAACAGAAACACAATGCTCTCTTTCATTTTGAATTCTTAATGAACTTTAAACAGACTTTCTTTTTTTTTATGAATTTATGTACTCCCTTACAATCATATTTACTAAACTTATAAGGCATCATACTGAATTTTAATATGCTGTAGAAAGTTATTATCTGAAAGTCTAACAGTGTTGTTCTCATGGCAGCCTAAATGCTTTGGAAGCTTAAGACCACTTAGTTTCTTAGACGGTCAAGATGTAGATTTTTTGGGTACCCTGCTCCTTGAAATTCCAAGAGCGCTGGGTGACTAATAAGTATTTATGGTTCAAAAATCTCACTACTTTTTCAGGTGTACCTACACTGACCATTGTGTCAAAGCAGTGTGTCAAAGGCAACAGAACCAACCCTAACGAATCTACAGTATCTAAAAACACAGTAAGGTGCTATGCAGGAATACAACATAGCTGTGTTTGTCTATCCTATCCCTATGTCTAGCACAATTCCTTTCTGAAGAAGTGTCATTATTTTTTTTTTTTAAATTATATATAGAATATAAAAATTTTTAGCCTGTATTGCCTACTTTTATTATCTTATGCTGTTTGGCTCTTTAGGCTCAAATATTGAAAAAGATATGTGTTGTACCTGTTTTCAGTGGGATTGATAACATGGGTATATGCTTCAAATCCTCATTTAGAGTCAGCACACCGTAGGAAAATTCAGTTTGGAAGAGGCCTCAGGAGGCTTCTAGCCCAACCTTCAGATCACAGCAGGGCCAACTCTATTGTCAAGTGAGGTTGCTCAAGGCTGGCTGTGTTTCACCATATCATGAAAACCTCCAAGGATGGAGCTTGGAATCTGCTCTCCAGGCAGCTTATTTTACTACTTTACCATTTTCATGGGCAAAATGCTTTTCCTTATCTCTTCTCTTGTTCCAGTTTAGGTCCTTGCCTCTCATCTTCCAGCCAATGTGCTGTTGTGAAGAACCTGGCTTAGTGTTCTTGATTACCACCCTTGATTACTTGTAGGTCTACCTAAGCACTAATTTAGGGATCAGAAAAAAATTCCTTCTCTATTATTGCTACCTGGGCTGAAGTGATATGGAAAAAAGAAGATCTGGAATTCATCTACGGTAACCTTTTTTTGTGTGAAATTGGCACAAGAATGCAAATTTAAGCTGAAAACTAAAGGGGTAGCTCACAGAGACTGTTCACAGGTCTACCAAGGTAGGAACTTCTAACTTGGCACCAGAGTCCAAACAAATGCTTGGCATATTGCCGTTAGCTGCAACTTATTATATCCCTTCTTCAGTGGTAAATTAATAAAATTAAGGCCCATCAATTAAATCTCTCTCTGTTCATTCATCTGCATATCCTGTTCAGCCCTTTCCTAGGATATGCAGTTAACCTGAGTGCTAGTGGGCTCTGAAGCCAAAGACATTAAGCATGAATGTTAAACATGTAAACAAATAACAAAAGAAAGGAACAATAGGTAAAATGACAGCACAGAACTGAATGTGCTAATGTCAAAGTATTGACAGGAGGTCAGACTAAGTAAATATGGAAATAATATGACTATACAGAAAGAATGCATAGTTATTACTTTCTTAATTTTGGAGGGCATCATTTTTTGATTCTTATACCATATTTTAGGTCATGTAACACTATTTCCAGAAGCAGACTAGTGTACTCTTGATTTAGTTGAATATAGTAATTCATAGGTTCCTATGTGAGGTGATTGCCTAACACCCCTCTCCTCAAAGTTTGAGTGTTTTAATTGGATAGTATCTATGCATACTTCAAGAGCTTATATTTATCAGAGGCAGTGTTAAAATACAGTTTCTTTCCCTGGCTGCACAACAAGGTGCACAGTGATGCTTTACTATGTGACAAGGACTCTTGGGCATTATGATATTATATATTATAGACCACAATAGAAAAGACTTTAATGGTACACTTTGCATAATCTTAGTTAAGTGAACATGAATTGAAATAGCTTCTAATTTTACAGGCACAGACTTTGTTGACATGATCTCTATTGTCTGATTTAGTTATGCAATGTTTCAGTTAACTTGTTTCTTTTTTTTCCCTCTCAATACCTTCAGAAAGCATTCTCTTCCCAAGATTTTTTGAAAACTTGCTTTCTCTTTTCAGCATGTATTTACGTGAAACCTTTTTTTCATCATACTTATGCAGGGGTTATATCTGAAGTGAATGATGTCAGCATATTCCCGGAGATTAGTACAACCTTCAAACTAAAGCAAGTGCAGATGCTTAGCCCCAAGTTCCTTCCAGGTTTTGCATTACTAAAATAGATTGTACAGGAACAAGGACTGTTGAATAAGGAGTGGAGAAAGGTCTTCAGTGTCAGAGAAATGTTAATACATGGCCAAATGGTCAAAAAACAGATTATATTATAGTAGCAGAAAAGTTGTTTTCCATTACAAACACAAAAAGGTTAGGAAAATAGATTCATCTGCTTTTAGAGTCTTGGAAACTATGTGCTAAGACTAAATTGTTTCTCTTTTTCAAGTTTGCCTTGAAATGCTGGTTGAACAAAAGGTTCTCTTGCCCTATATGTAAGATGATGGAAAATGTCCTTTAGAGAGAAAAATGACATGGTATGGGAAACGGATGAGTAATAACGTAATGTTTTCATCTTGGTTGATGTTTCTTGCATAGGTTCCCATATCACCAAAGGTTGCACTTTGAATATGAGACTTGGATAAAGCATTTTGACTAGTTACAAACATCATGTTTCATATTTTATGTTAAAACTACAGATTTTCTTTGCTTCGCAGAAAATCTGTAAAATAATCACTTTTAACTTTGCACCATTAACTAAATTCTTTTTGAGAGTTAAATGTGAATATTTTTTCCCACAATTTTAACTGAAACTAAAACCCATGTCCCATTTTTAAATAAGGTCTTTGTAAGATCGTTGGGATACTTTACAAGTTCTGGAAAAAAATGGGGAGCCAGTGGTTTTGGTTTCACTCCAACCGGAATGTCTAGTGACCATCTGCCAATTGAATTCCATCCAGCGCTCCTCCAGTAGTAAAATAATCAATAGCAGTAGAAGTAATAGCTGAGTATCAAATTGAATAATGGCTTGTATTCTAACCTGATGACATCAGTATTCAATAATTCTTGAACCTTTCAACTCAGACTGAAGTTTTCAAACTTCTACTTTTGGCCAGTATGCACTGGGCTTTGTTTGTCTTTGCCTGTAGTTTTTCTTAATTCTTTTGCAAAGTTTGAAGGAGAAAAAAGTTTAGGCTTTTCAAACATGTAAAAACTGAGGAAAGACACTCTTGACAGTAAACAATTATCATCACATTTTTTTATAATCACTCTACAGCCAAAACATCTGGGGGATGAAAGTTTAAATTTGGCAGGAAAACAGCACTAAGGAGAAGTGCTTTTGAGTGTTCTGGAGAAAATTGGTTTTGATGTGATTTAGTTATAGGCTTTTGAAACTCCATGTACTGAGCATGTAACACTAGTTTCTCATTAAGTTTCACAGGTAAATTCTTCAATGGAGAATTACATTGGTTTAGATGCAAAAGTTTCACCTAGGGACGTATTTACTTTACATATGCTCACAGAAAACCTCTCAACCCTCTGCAGTAGGGTATTCTCCAGAAATATAGGTTCACATCAGATAGATGTGATTCTTTATTCCAGAATGAAAGTAAAATATCTATAGGCCAAAATACTGCTGCTAATTCATGTTATGATTTCAAGTTGGCTGTAATGAGTTACTCTTGTGCCTGTTACTTGGGCAATGAAATAGTTTGCTGCACTTCTTTATTTGAAATTTCAGTCTTCTAAAAAACTATAGTTTTCAACCATAAAGTTTATGCTTTGAAAGTTGCAATATTTTTGGTTTTTTTCAGGTGTATCATTCTCTGACTCCTGAAGTGTTCTCTTACATAAAACAGATTGCTTGAAGGCACACAGATGACTTTAAATATTTCTACACTTCACAGTGAATTGCTCATTCACCTGAGTGTTTAACCATGTCAGTGTATTCAACATTATCATATTTAATTGGATGGTTCAACAAGATAATATGCCAGTGCACACAGAATTCAATGCATTATTGGCTCACAATAAATAAGGCAATTCTCAAATAAAACACAAGGGATTTAGCAAGAAGAAATTCTGTATAATTGAGAGAGACATGAATGCATTGATGTTTTGCTAAAGGCTGATAACTTATCAATTCTTACAAATTTGAAAATCTGTAAATTTGTAAAAAATAGGGCCATGAAAGAGAATATATTTAAATACCATAATTAGGACAGACAGCTGCAGTCTCCATTGTTGGTGATCCATTTCATACCCTGAGTCACCTGTGCAGAACATTTAAACTGACTCATTTGTTCCCTAAAGGTCCAAAGTTTTATATTTTAAAGCCATTGGTCTCACTTCTTAAAGGTCCTCCTTGAAGGAGGATGCTATGCTGGTGTCAGCAATGCAGCTATTTTCTGTTCTTCCCAAGCAATCTGCACAGTCACTGATTGCCCTGATGTAAGACCAATGTTGAGCCAAAACCAAGAAAAAGGGATGCTAAGAAATGACGCTAACAGAAACAATTCCGCATAGCTCCATGAAACTTTTGGAAAAATAGGCTATCAACATGACTCATGGATATCACTAGATCCATGGAAAATAAAGCAAGTTCTTTAACTTAGATAAGCAGTAAAATTGTAACTAGGATGTTTAAGAAATTATTCCCTTTTCCATCCTTTCTACTGCACAAATGGATCATATTCATTCTCAGTTAAAAAAAAAAGACAAAGGAAGAAGAATTTTTCAGCTAAATGCCAAGCTATCCTGAAGTCAGAAATGCTGCTTTTTGCCCTTGAAGTAGAGTTTTAGGTGTCTCATTCTGCTTGCCATCCACTACTTAAACTCCCCAGTAACAGTATTACTGCAGTGATGCACGACGATTTTTTTCCATAACAGGTTGCTTAAATGAGTAAATAGCATCTTCATAAGGTATATTATCAGAGTTGTGGGGATGAAAGTCCAAAGTGTGAGTAAAGTCTCCACAAAAATACTGCAATTGTATCATGTGCATAAAGTACCAGGTTTGTGTATTTGATTTTCTGGCACAAAAAAGATTGGGGTTTTTTTGGAAAATAGTTTTTTTGAAAGCCATTTTTGTCTCAGAAGAGAACTGATAGAAAATTCACAATAGGATCTAAAAATAAGACATATAATGTAATAAAGCTGAGTATATGCCTGTAAAAGCTCAGGGTTGTACCCACAGATAAGTGTACATTGATGTTCACGTCATACCTTGTCCTCTTTAAAGTGTTCATTTTGTATCATTGTTTTTTGTATAGAAGGTGTTTTAAAAATAAAATTTATTGCATATACAGACAAGAATAAGACATTCTAGGACATGAATTAGTAGACTGTTAATGTCCTTCTTAGTCAGTCAAAGGCTCAATAATGAAATGTGTGTGAGTTGTGTAGCATAGGATACTGATGGGCACTGAGTTTACCACTCTGTTCTCTGTACACTTTGGGTGCCACATGTAGATAAGTCTACTGCAGACATGAGTGTTTATTTACATATTATGTCATGTCATCTGTGTCAGGTATGCTGTGAACTCTCTCTGCATGCATACATACATGTAGGTATGTTCACAGAGGAATATTTCACCTCTTAAGGCTTGCTGGAACATTTTAAATGAAACCACTTCTGACTACTTATCAGCAAACTTTATTGATCTCTACAAAATATTTAGTGATGTTTAGATTTGTGTTTTACACTGTGTAGTTATGGATGAATTCCTTCAAACAGTATATTTAACACAGTCACATCCAGCATCTTCCTACTGAAGTTCACCTAATTCCATTTAGTTTCACAGGTCAGAATGTTGAATTGACTTACTTTTTCAGGTTTGACCACATCATTTCAACTTCTGTTTAATGGGTTAATTTTGTGCTACTGCATCTGAAACTCTATGCAACAGAGAAATATTTTGGAGACTTTTTTTTCCTACTTCAACCAAGAAGAAGAAGCAATTATTGCGTTGCTATATTCTTGGTTAAGCTACACATCTATACAATTCTAAAGTTTGTTTTTTCTTTTTATATTTTCTTTCAACAGAAGACATTGGAAGGAAATCTCTAACTATCAAAGAAGGAAGATATTGAAACAGCTTTTCAAGGGGACATGGAAAAAAAGTAGTCACCTTTAAAAAAGATTCATAATCAGCTTAAATTAATGAGTATTATTCTTGCAATAAAAGAAGACGATGTATTGACATAACTTCTCCTATACATGTTCCTGCTGTGGCTCATCTAATAGTCATGTATTAAGAATTCTATAATGCTCAGAATTCAATTACAAAACTTGTATCTTTATGATACAGTTTTTCTAAAACATCTACCTTTAGCACTTACATGTTCTATTGGTAATTTACCTGTAAACCATGAAAACCTTTTCCCTCTTTTTCATCATTTTCATCTGTTCTTCCTATCTTTATCTGTTTAAATAAATCATTTCATCCATATTTGAAATGTATATAGGTATGGATACTGTATTAGTTAGATGTATGACTTAAAATTTTTCAGTAATAGATCCAAAAAGATGTAGTACCCTGTCCCAATCAAGTTAAATCCTGATATAAAGGCTTTCTTCTGCTTTTCTATCTGACTTATTAGTCACTTGTATCATCATTTAGAATATTAAAAATTTAGCAGTGAGAATTCAGTTCAGTGACTTGAATTATCATTAACTAGTCAGATGGATACATGACTAAAAATCTGTCATAGTCTTTTTATTCCATAAATTTCTCAGTTTTTCATTCATCTCATATAAGTAGTCTGGAAGATCTAGATACCACATAAACTAATATAAATCTTCATATAATGTCATAGTGTTCACAACCTCTTTATCAGTAGTTTTGAAATAATCCTCTACCCTAGGGTCTTAAAAACAGATTAAAAAATTTGGGGGGGGGGGTTGGGATAACTAGAATTTTAGCTTAGAAGATCAGCTGATGAAGGGTTTTTTTCTTCTTTAGCAGCTACAGTCCTTCTAGATTGAAAACTGAGATATTAAAGAAAAATGAGATATATGGTAGCAGCATTTTGCCTGTTCTTTCCCAAAATGTTGTCCTGGGTATGTCTGAAACATGTTTGGGTCTGTAGCTGAGATCAGAGAAAGCACTGAAAGGTGGGAAAACTATACGTGTTTGTATAGAGATGTTCCAGGCAGTCCCCACACTGTGGATCAGTCAAGAAATTAAACAAAAGTAGGTGAAAGGGGAATAAAATCAACTTCATAATCCAGGATTAGATGTGATTGATCATTGTTTTTGGTAGCCCACTGGGCGTTTTTGATGTTTTGTAGTAAATTAATAAATAAAAAACGCACTATCTCTCAAACTGAAATTTGGCAGAAGGCAGTTAATCTGGATCAATTAATGTCAGAAAACAAAACTCATACAGTAATGACAGACCTTTTAAAAGCATACTTAGTATGTGTGTCTTAAGCTTTTAAACAAATCAAGAATTTCTGAGATTAAACAGATCTGATATCACGTTATTTTAATTGAATTTATTATATTTTTATTATACATTATAGATTACAAGTTCCCCTCTACACAGTTTGTACTGGTTTTGTCTCTGAAGCAGGACTTGCAAACTAGCTGCTTAGAGCTACAGCCCAGACCTGTAGTGAGAGTTGCAACTACAGTTGCTTAAGTATCTTTTTAAAAATATGTTATATAACAAGTTTATCCTTGGCAAGTAAGTGAGAGACATTTAAACAGGTGAATGAAGTGGTCAAAACAGGTCAAAGTCAGTAACTCCAAAATCAGTTTTTCTCCATTACTGAATTGGACACCACCACCAACCCTGGGTGAAATGCAATTCTAGACCACCTTGCTGTTCATATTTTCCCCTATCAATATAAGAAGGGTAGGCAAGGGAGATTGCAGACTGAATCTTTAGACCAGATGGTGTGAAGACAACAGATCTTGACTCTAAGTAGTATCTACAATCTACATTTTCAGTATGCCTAAATAATATGTGGATAGATACAATACACATACATATACATATACATATACATTCACTTTAATATAAATAAAGTACAAGTCTCACCTATAGTATATAGGTGAGACGTTTTAAGACTAAAGATATTTAGAGGTTTATATTAACATACTCATCCTGTTGGGACTATTGGGAGACAAAATTTCAAGTAAAGAGCACACGTGGAGATTTGGATTCGTGGAAGAAACCCTGGATCCACCATAGAAAATATACATCATTAAGACCTCTGTCATTATGTATTAACAACATGTGGACAACTCCCTTTGATCAGCAGCCTGAGTGCAGATCACCCTCATGTCAAGGTTTTAAGCAATGCAAGTCTATGTTCCCCATCTCTAAAAGAATGTTTCAGTCACTGCAAATTAAATGGAAGACTAAAACCAACTTTTATGGCTATGCAGTAATAGAAAATCTATTTATGTTATTTTACACCTCTATAGGAGAGGGTGACAAGCCTAAAGTCAAGGAAGGAGGCCAGTGCCTGTACAAAAGGAAGAAGTTTCCCATCTAAAATGCCTGGCTTTTTAAGATGTGGCTTTCTAGCTTTTGAATGTCATCCCACAACTGTTCCTCTCTTGCTAGAGGACTGTCAAAGTGATGTCATGCAGAATCATTTCAGTTCTTGAAAAATGTCCTCCCTGTAACATTTTATCCCTTCCAAATGACACTTATTCTTAACAACTCACTGAAATATTTATCCACTTGAGACTAAGATTATACCCTAGGAAATGAAGGCTCTTTTGAAAGCCTACCTCTTCTAAATCAACACGTGTTACAACCAGAAAAAAAAGAAACTTGAGCGTTGCCAAAGGAGCAACACTGGAAGGCCAAATCAGAGGACATATACATTAAAGCTTGATTAAGTATTTAGTACTTCCTGAACTTCATGTTGCCTGGGGCACTTTATGTGTCTTTTTCATTGGTCTCCCAAGTTCCAATCTATGTCTTTGTATTTTCGTTTTTCTCCATTACAGATGCCATTCCTTATAATGTATGATCTATATTAACAAATCAACAAAGCTGCTGCTACAGTTAGTACATTTTGCTTTATCTGTTAATCTTTTCAATGGTGGAGGTTATATAGATACTACAAAAACATTTACAGTAGCTCAGGCGTTGCAGACACATGTACGTAAGTGTATGGAGAGAGCCACACATACTTGTCAGACATTCAGAAAAATGAGTAATACAGAGTTATTGTTGCACATCTCATACTGGGCTTCTTATCTGCATTATAAGGGCTCAAGAGATATACCCAAAGATGCTCAGAAACTCAGTCTCCTTTCACATGTTTAGGGCTTGCAGTTTGATGAATTTGCTCTTTTAGGAATTCCTTTGAAAACTGAAACACTAATGTCATTCAAGCTTTGTATGTCTGAACAAATTTTTTTTCCCCACAGGAAGGTTGGGACTTGACCTATGAAATCAATGGAAAATGGAAATTTCCTAAACAGGTTTACCAAGAGTGGCTGTTGAAAGATGTTTTAATTAAAAAAATAATTAGGTAGTGGTACTCATTCACCCATCTTTGGGACAGTCTGGATTGTCCTGGATGACCAGTTTGGATACAAAGGAGATGTTGTAAAGGAATTATATTTTTCAGAAATTACTATTCTTTTGCTCTCATACACTGATCATTCACTTTTATTGTGTTGTTGAACTGATTATCCTCAGCTTCTGATGTGCCAAAGCGAAACACGAATGTATTACTTGCTCTTTAAGATTCTCTAGTGGGCTTTATCTCATTTGGTTTCAATCATCCCAAAATTGGTATCTGCTCCCATCAAAGCTCAGAGAGGATGGCACTCTAACCAATAGCTTATGGCTACACACTGCAATGCAGCCTATATTTTTTATAGCTGAGGTTAGGGGCACTGGATCTGCAACTCCACATTATGCAAAGAGGACTGTCATGTGGAGGTTTGGATACCATTCAGTTTTCTTGCCTTAGAAGTATGCAGAAGAAAAAAACCCCACTCATCGGGTTTCCAAACCATGGAGATTATGTATTTCATTTCCGGGTTCTAGACTGTACTCTCTGGCACATGTATATTCCCCAAAAGTCTCAGGTTTCACAAAAAATTAGGTTTTATTCCAAGGTGTGATTTTGTTGTCTATATTAATCATGTTACAAAGCCATTTTTCTACTGTCCCAGGATTATTTCCAGCCTATAGACATTACTTCTCCTGGGGATGCCAAGACATTCATACGTTTGTCTTTTATTTCTCACCTGGGTTATTGTAATTCATTACTTGCTGGTTCACTTGTCACTTTTTGTTTTATTTGCTTACAGCTGGTGCAAAATTTGGCGGCTTGATTGCTTATGAGATTTCTAATTACATTACTGCAATAATGAAATAGTTTCACTAGCCACTTGTGAAACAGCAGATTGCTTTTAAGAGTTTACTCCTAACAAATAAATACACACAAAAGGCCATTTGTTGCTTGTGCCATTATAAAGTGACCATTTCCTTTATTCTGACTGTCTTTTGAATGATGGTAATTTCAGCTCTTCAATTGCTGTTGTGTTCTATATATCTGTAACACTTAGATTTCACAGCGTCCTTATTAGCTAAGTATTACTTTCTCAATTTTTATAGCCTATTTCTCTTCCCTACTCCTGGTGATTTATTCTAAAACTTACCAGGTACCAAAAAAAGATATATGTCCATATATTCACTGATATCAGACAGTGAAAAATTGCTTTGATTGAGTACTAAAGCCTTTTCAGCTCTGCCATTCCAAGATGTCAGAGGTAGTGATGTGGTCTGTAGCCTATCACTTGTCCTGAAAGCAGTTTCTAACAAAGCAAGGCTGAAATAAAATAAATTAAAAAAAAATAAAATTTAAATCACATCTGATTGGAATTTAAGATTATTTTCCCTGCGTTTTCAGGTTGATTTGAACTAAAACTTACAGTAAAGAGTAGACTACAGTTACCAAAAAAGCCCAAACAAGTAATGCAGTTCTTAGGTTCATTTACAAATGAAACCTTGAAGAAACCTCCGTGTAGGCACAGCAGCAATGCTTTATTTCATTTGCTTACAAAAAGCACCCTGCAATATTTAACTAGCCAGTAATTAATAAGCTCAGCTGTACTACATCACAAGTCATGTAGATTGCAGAGGTTGCATCAAATTAATATAATCATGCTGGTATGCATTCAAGGTAATTTTCTGTTTTAAATAATGTGTGAATTTATTCTCACCCATCTTTTGATACAGAAATTTTGAAAGGATAATGAGAAGCTTGGAATAACTTTATCCCACGAAACAAATTAGGATTCTTACATTTAGAAAAAAAAATAATAAAAAGAGGGGAAGGGAAAAAAAAGTAAAGAAGATGATGACAAAATTCTGTAAAAATAATTTTAAAAACTGTCTTTAAGTAGGTGAGTGGGGACAATCATTCAGCAATAAAATTGCTCTCATCAGGTATAAAATAAAGAAAAGGAAAATTTGTTTTCCAGAAAGCACCAGCAAATTACAGGAACCACTGCCATGGTGTATTTTGGAGTCCAGCAGTTCAACTCAGTTTCAGTAGCCAGTCCTGGACAACAACTCCTTTAGTACCTCTTGAGCACAGTCATCCCAGTTCAATCCTTAGCTAATTTCTAATGTGCCAGTAGCTCAGATATATACCAAAAAAAATTTCTATTTCTAGCACTTTCCCAAAGCATCAGATGCCAGACAGTACACACTTGTTCTGACTTATAACTATTCTATAGTTCATAAACACAAACAGGCACTCACTACCATATGCAGAAGCATCAAGTTGTAAAGATGATTGTGACTAAGCCAGTGAGATAAAGCAAAAGTAATACAGCTATGCCTGCCATCACATATAGAAATCAGAGTGCCAAATTTACATTAAATGTCACAGAACCAGGAGAGGTCAGACAGAGATGAGTGCTCTTGCAGTAAATAAAAATTGTTGTGCCTTCTCTCTTGTCAAACCTGGCTGCCGAATCCTTATTACACATTACAATTACTTCTGAGATGGAATACAGACTTCATGCATTATATTTATTTCACTTCATTTGCATCTTAAATGCATAACATTTGCATTTCTACTAAAGCAATGACACAAACTTGTAACTCAAAAGATGTACTTTGATTGGAACTTGTAATTATAACACGTAACAGAAGTAAGATAAATTTTCAACATACACTGGGAATTTTGTACAAGGGGGCCAGTGCTGCTTCACTGAATCATTTCGAAAAAGCACTGTGGAGGAGTGAAAATGAGGAGAAAAGAGATCCACTAGCCAAAAGGAGAGAGAGGATAGAAAGAGCATTGTAAAAGAAATAGAAAGTATCCCAAAAACCAAGCCTTACTGAAAAAAACATCACTCAGGAGAGTTCCAACTTTAGATGTTCACCTACCTGACAGGAATTGGACATTTAATCTCTAATTAGTATTGACATATAAGAAATCAATGCAGTTTTGAAATGTAATTACCGAGCAATTTACATGAAAAAACCTTTCAGTATAGGAAATCTATCACTCAGGTAACATTCTTGTGTGCATGAACCTTTAAACATACTCAATTTGAAAGTATGTTTTAAAAATGCATCGTGACAATGCAAAATATTTACTTTAAAAGTATGTCTTACAATTAGATTAAATTCCCTCCTGTGAAAGTAAGATATGAAGAGGAAAATGGTTTATTCCTTCAAGATTTCTTCCTCAGTCCATTGAACAAGAGATTTCTATTGATAAAGTGGGCTACACAGAAAATATTCCTGCAAGCTACTGAGCTAAAGGAACATCCAGTGTGGGATCACCCAGCCTTGGGTCCCACTACTTTTCAACTAACTTTTAGCAGGACTCCTATCTCGTCCATTGTTTTTGTAGTCTACACAAAAAAGGCATGGCAGCAGAACTTGTTAATTTTGAAAGTTTTGATAAAAAAACACTGGAGTGCTTTATAAATTTCCTAGTACACTACTACATTTCATATTAAACAGAGTACTGGTGTGAAATGTCAGCTATCTAAATTGCTCTGTGCTGTCATTTCACTGGTTGCTGCGTTTGCTACAACAATGTTCAAAACCTTCTGGAGAACACCACTTTCCAGAATGAGCTCCTCTCACACCGAATATGTGCTGCTTTAAGTTATGCATTGCCTCACCATAAAGTGCAAAAGCAGAAGTTCTAACATGACTTACATACCAATAAAAATATTTGCTAGTAACCAAGGTTGTGATGTTCCTTGGTAGACACCTTTTCAGTGCCTCTATATAGGCAGAAGAGGCCAGAAAACTTGGCAGTATTTTAACATGCATGTTTTATGTACTTCAGTAAAAAATTGCAATGCCTATTGCTCCTATAACTCATTCCATCAAAAATATTTATGTCAGCCATACAAAATTATAACAATACAGCTCTCCTGAAAGAAACCCAAGCCTATGTATTTCAGCTGTCACTGGAAAAGTCACTGGAAGGTCCAAGATGACAAAAGATGAGACAGCAGGTCAGAAAATATATGGCAAAGGTGGTCTGGATACATGTGGTATTATAATGAAGCTGAATAATGAAGAAGGAAAGGTATGTATTTGGGGTTTGTTGTTTTTTACTTTGTTAAGTTTTCTTTGTCAAATCTATCATTTTGTTCTAGCAATTTGGATTTATTTTAAAATACTGTAGCTTGAATTTTACTTTTGTGATGTGAAAAAACAGAGAGAGAGAAAAATGTGCTATTTCTTGTGTGACCTATCTGAGAATTTACACTTTGTGCTTTCTAGCCAGGAACTTATAAATATGCAACAGCTATAAACAACCAAATCTTGATGTAGCTAAATAAAATTTTTAAAAAGTCGACAGAGACAACTACAAGGAAAAGACTAATCCTGACCTTACTCCTTTCACATATTGACTGAGCCCATGAGCATGAACTATATTATTACTTTTGACATAAACATAAATTCACTGTTGGAAGGATGTCTCCTGCATTGTCTGTTAATATATCAAATGGTTATAAACCATTTATTTCCAATTAATTATTTATCCATTTTAAAATAACTGTTGGACACCTTCTCCCAAATAAAAGATGAGGAAAAGAAATCACTTCTGGATAATTGATAGCCTTCTGATCAGGACACAGGTAGGAAGCAAAGAGCAGCTATGCAGGAACGTGAATCCATATATCCTATATGTCCAGCGAACTCTCTTCCACCACTCTATTCTGATGAAGGTATGTTTTTCCAAGTGGAAGAGCAGATCAAAAGTTCAAAGAAATTTAAGAAGACCTTAATTGACAAGGAATAGGAAACTTCGGAAATGTTTAAAACATTTTGCTAAATATAAAGTTTATTTCTTACTCTATCCTATCCTGAACAAACATTAGCCTCCATAATCTCCTCCCTAGCATCCATGTTTGACTATGGCAAATATAGGTGATGTCAAGTGTGGTATAACTAAATGAACCAAAAGCTTCTCCCTTGGGCAAAGAAAAATACAATTAACTAATGTTTCCTACTATTATTGAGTGATATCAAGACAAACATTCTTTTATGTCCCACCAATAATTTTACAGATATTAAATGAGCATCCAGAAGAAAAGTGGAGGCTGCCCACTAGGGTATGAAAAAAGGAAAATAAATTTAAATAAGTGTATGAATAAAATGTATGGAAAATATAAGATGCTACAAATCTTGAGGGAGATATTGCACTAAATGTGAAGCATTTCTTTGGCAAAGATATGAACATGTTAAACTTGCAATCACTAAATATTAGGAAGATTAGCATGTAAAATGTTGAAAGCTAGGTTTTCTTAAATAAAAGAATATATTTCATTGAAGCTGAAGAAAATAAGCAATTTCTCTGGACTGTGTCTCTCTATTGATTTTTGTTCAGAGCACATTTCTTCCTGTCTTTATTAACTTAATTTTCTGGAAATTACTAACTTCAAAGTTAGGAATAAGCAACAGTAGAGTCAGGACTGGAGAAGACCTCAACAAATTAGTTATTTAATCTCTTCTAAAATACTATATATCTGTTATCCTTGGTAGGTATATAGCTAGCCTATTTTAAAAGATCTTCAAGGAATGAGAACTCAGTAACCCTTCTAGATCCTCTTCTCCCCATTATTGATTATCATTATCAGTAGGACTGGTTTAACTAATGCCAGACCTTATTTTCTGTAATTCTATTCTGTTACTTTCTGTGGTAGCCACTCTGACATGGAAAACTATTCAATACTTTTTTCTTTTTATTATGAAACATCTCAGGTATCATCTTTCTTCCTTGCCCTCCCTATCTTTCCTTTTCGGACAAAAATTATGTTAATTCAATTTGTATTCCTTCTTGTATCAAATATTCTGGACTCCTGATTATTCTTCTTCTTAACCTCAGTTGTTCCACGTTGTCTTGAAGAACAAGGCCCACACCAAGCACACAGAAGCTGAAGACTGTCCAGTGCCAAGGACAGAGTAACCTGGCCAATGCAGATAGGAAGAGAAAACACCTTCCCTTCTTTTGCAGGTGTACATTGCAATGCAGGTTTTGTTTTTTCTCCTAATGGATAATGTGTTATTAACACGTGTTCAACCTCTGACTCCTTTTATAACTCTTAAACCCCTCACAGAACTGCTGCCTCACTGCTGCCTGTTTTGTTTCCAGACTTCTCCGTGCACTTCTGAACTCACTGCTTAGAACTGAATTTAAAAATCCTCCTTTCTTGTTGTTTTCTGTACCTTCTGTATCAAAATACGTTCATCAGTGCAACCAATCTCACAGTCAGGGTCCTGCTGAACTCCCTTCTCAACATATACTCAGGCCCCTCAAATTTCCAGTGAGCTATAAATCTCATTAATGGTGCTATTAAAATTCAGGGGGTGGGGAGGGGGAAGGAGAGGGTGAGACACAGAGAAAAAAAAGAAACTAAAGCCAAAACAGAAATCCTTTCCTCTTCCTTACCTTTCTAGTTCTATAGTAACTTACAGATTTTTACGTGGCATTTTGTTTCTTTTCCCTAGAGACTTGAAATATATCTATACTCCATATTCCCTCATTTCTTCCTAATATTTTCTAAACTTCCTATTTTCTTGTAGTTCCTGAACAAGTTTACATTCTTACTCTAATCATGAAAATTATTCCACAGTATCCATTATAATTCTCTTTTTTATCTCCCATATATTTTGCACTTATAATTTGTATGAAGACAAAATCTGCATCTCTGTCTTCTCCCTTCTTCAATTTATGCTACAAATAATAACCCAATACCTTCTGTTTTCAGGATCTTTATCTGAGTATTTTTCACATTGTTCTGTGGAGTTTTGTTACCCTCCTGTCAATCTTGGGAGTAAACTTAATATTCATACTCTTTTTCATGAGATATACTCTAATCTCAGTTTAAATCTCCCAACATAACATTGCAAGGCTGAGTAATCAGGGTGGTCTAGTGAAACCATCTCTGTGGGATGCATCCTTCACTACTGCAAAATTAATGCAACTTGCACAGATACACCTTTAGTAATACTTTTTACTTTGAAATTTTATTTACCAAGAGAATTCTTCTCAAAAAAAATGTTTATCCAGACGAAGTTTGACAGAGCAACACGGGAGTTTTCCTCTAAGTGTTAAATTAGAGCTTCCAAATGAAAGGGTTCGTTTGAAAATCCAGCTGTGCCCCTCAGATCAGCTAAATGCTTCTGTAGTCATTATACAAGATTGATGAGAACCTCCTTGACAGATCCTCCTTGATTTGGACAACTGAAGCTAACAAGGCTCATACTCAAATTATTCTCACAGCACTAAATAAATACAAGCTTTTTAATTGCTTATTATGTTTTAATGAACCAGTTGAACATGTTTTGTTTTAATTGTTTTTCTTCATATTTGACCTTTTTTTAACTCTTCCTCCAATTTCCAAGGCTGTAAATATACTTATTTGATACTAGTCCTCATGTTTTTTATCCCTCTTAGATGTTCCAAAATGGTTCATAATGTTGAAGGTTTTGTAACAATGAACATACATTGGATTGCAGCTATCAGCTGTACTCTTAGGCTGAAAATTCCTTTTAATCTTGAGCTAGCAAAGCCTTTTTGGCCAAATTTCCTTTTGAAATAAAAGGCAAATACTAAAACTTCCACTGCACTGTTTTCCTATTACTCCTGAGCATTGCTATTGAAGATCAAGATGGTATTAAGTTGGGGTACTCTCTGCCTGGCCGGCTTTAAAACACATTCATGGATATAACAAATACAAAAGTTGCTTACAGAATCACCAAGACTTTTACCTTTATGAAAACAAAAATACAATAATATATTTAGTATTTTTCTCACCAGGAAAACTTCATCTTTATTTGCCCTAATTGAAATTAGGGAGTTTTACTATTATCTTCAGGTAAATCAAAGCTGATTACACTTTCAGAACTAGTTTCACACAGTGTGGCTGCATGCCTTTCAAAATCTCACCTTATTTAGAGAAATCAGTGAATTGAGCCTATATACTCAAAGAGAATAAGAGAGACTGATCCACAGAGTAATTTCATTATATATATTATTCCTTATAAACATGTTAAACCATAGTCAAATAATGTAGCTGTTGCTTGATAGTTTTCATTCTCTCCCCCAGGAAACAGCCAAATATTATTTTGTTCTCATTCTAAACATATCAGACTGTAAATTTTTGCATCAGAAGCTACCTAATCATCCTGTAAGGCAACCAGTGTAGTGAGTTTGAACAATTAGAACAGACTTAGAAAATGCTTGAATTGGAAAATTGTTAAATGATGACCTAATAAAATAAAAGTTTAATCAACTCAGTTCCCCAGCATGGAGACTAAAGGATGTCACAACAGTGCTGAAGAAGTATAAATATAAGAGGAAATTTGAATGAGGAGGCTTTTACATGTAGTAGGAAAAAAAGAGCTAGGAAATCTAGCTAGAACCTGGCATCTCAGTGAGGAAGAAAATAAAGTGATTTGGTTTCTTTAAGAACAAAGAGAGTAAATGTTTGAAAAGTGTCTGTGGGAATGTGGTAGATTCTCCATGATACACACTCCCTAAATCAAGTTTGAATGACTTTCTGAAATACAAGCCTGGGTTCAGTCAGACAGTTTAGGCTTGGTGCAGGAGCTGCTGGAAGTAATTCCCCAGCATGCATTATGCAGCAGGATGAGCTTTAAAATCTACTGAGAAAATGTTTGGGCCAAAATAGCAGCTTTCACACACTGATACAACTTTTTAAAAGCCGGTTGAGTTGTATTGATTTACACCAGCTTCTGATCTTGCCCTTGGAATATAATTTACTGCTGTCATTATGCAATAACACCCAGACCCTGTCTGTTTTCCATGCCGTAATAAGAGCAGCTGTCTTTGCGGTTTGGGGCCTGATCCAATTACACTCAATGGGAAAACTCCCATTTAGTGCAGGCACACAATTAGATGGTTACAAATTGGTCACAAATAAATTCAGACTGGAAATTAAAACTATTCCATCTGAGATTGTTTTTTAGTTATCTGGTACGACGCTGGAGCAGCCTCACAAACAGATTAACAAGTCAAGGAACATGTTAAAATTTAGACTGAAAGTAGGGAAGGGACTGTGTAACAAACAGAAAAAGGGGGAGGGGAGTGTAACAGTATTTCCGCTGTACCCTCCTTGTCTCTGGCAATTTGTAGCACAGTGACAGAGCTCATTTGAGGCAGAAAGGAGTGGGTCTTGGAGGTCTAGGGCACTTGAGGTCGTGGTGTCTCTAGTAGGATTTGAAATGAACCTGTAGCTCTGTTGCTTCATAACACCTTTTAGGTGTTATTAGTCCTCCCCATGGGCTTTGTAGGCACCAGAAGTGTGCAGGGAGAGCCTTCAAGGTGTGGAATAGCTATGGTTTGTGAGTCTTTATAACCTTCCCAGGGCCTGGAAAGCAGTTATGATCCAATGCAGAAAGCAGGGTGGACTCCCACTGTAAATAAATGAGATGAGTTGGGTGTGTGTTTGGGGTCCTGCTCACTTTCTCAGGGTTAAAACATTTGACAGAATTTATGTCACCAGGAATTGCTTTCCCCAGGTCACCCATAATTACTGTTTGGGATTTTGCCTTGTAATATCTACATTTTCTTTAACACACTACCTCACCACTGAGGACTTTGCTGAAATGTTTGATCTGTCTTCCGCTGGCATATTCTGGTTATGGGGTTTTCTTGTGCTTTAGCACATTGTAAGCAATTTTTAGGAAACAGGGAATTGTTCTGTTATATAGTAGATTATACTGTAGACTTTTCTGAACCAAATATCTACTATAGAGTTTCCTCTAGCTGTGATACAACTGATGAAATGAAACTGAACTCATTTGGTCTTGTTTTTCTATTTGTGTTGTCTACTGTTGAACACAGAGTATTTTATTTCTGTCTTTTATTCCTGTCTTATTATTATTATTATTATTATTCCTTTCTCTAGGCATTCTGCTATATCTTTAAAACAGGAAGAGCACTGTCAGATACAGCCTCTGTAAAAGGAGCCCAGACAAATGAATGGGAGGCATTCTGATCCCACGTAAGGCCAGGGTTTTTCTTTATTTGACTTGCTTATTATTCTACCACCTCAAATGTTACTATTATTTCTGTCACACAAAACAGAACCTGAAACACTACAAGAGCAGCATCAGCGCTTTCCCAGGAACAACTCTTTCAGTAGAAAAGCAAAAAGGTTGTATATAATTAAGATACCACAGATAGGTTTTCACTTGACTAAATATAGATATTTATAATACAATGTTAGTTGTGTCCAAAAATATATCTGTAAATATAAATCAGAGTACTACTGACATGAAAGTGACATTCCACTAAAGAAGGAATTTAGGGTGATGAACTAGGATATAGGCATTGTCACTGCAGGAACTGGAAATTAGATTAGGTACATTTAATCCTAAATTCCACAACTGACCCTTTTAGGAGATACCAGTATAATATACTAAGCTTAATGATAATGTTCTTTGTTTTCCCAGTTTGTACAGTCTGATGTTGAAAATAAATAAAAATAAAATAAATAAAGCTAACTTAGCTAGCCATGTAGGAATCTTGCAAGGATGGGAGGATCGCCAAGGTGCATATGTGCATTGCTCTGAAGCTCTTTACAGCTTGCCTTGCCTTAAGAAACATGACCTGAAGAAAAATATATATGGAGTACTCTTCCTTTCTTGTGAAATACCAGTCACTTGAAAAAGTCTCTCAAAAGAAGTTAGAACAATTTAAACTTACCAAGATGAAGTCAGGTACTAGTAAATAGTAATAAATAGCATTTTGGAATTTCTCTCCCTATCCTATCAGGCATGCACAGCATAGACTAGGAACAACTAAAGTTCTAATGTCATTATACATAAGACATGCAAAACTTCAAGTGCATATGACTTAAAGTACTTAAAAGGTGAGCACTATAGACTGCATATTTTTATTAATAATATAGAAAGATAAATCACTTGATAAATTTTTTACATTTCTCCTTTATTAATTTCCTGGTCTAGAAGTAGTGGAATACCTGTAGACAAGAAGTAACAAAGAATGCTTTCTCTCTGTTTCGTTTCTGTGCATGAGAGGAGTTTACACAAAAATGCATCCTATTTTTACTCATTATGTATAATTTTACACCTATTTTTCACATAAAAGAATGCACATACATGCACATCTTGGTGCGATCGCTTCCATTCCTCAAGTACCTATATTATCAGTGGTACAACTGCTACCCTTCAGATAGCTTTCCATTCATCATATAATAGATAAATGTGGCTGATTCCAGGGCAGCTGAGTTGTTTCCATGGTTTGGTTTCGATGGTAAGGGTTTATTCAGAAAGGCATTTAAGCCTGTGTTCAATTTAGAGCAATTGGGTAGTCCTAATTTATCCTGCTAATTAGGCACCTGTCTACATCAGTCGGAATTAGTGATAAACCAAATGTTTTTTCTGAATCAAGGCTTAAATTTAAGGGTACTTACACTATTAGTGAAAATTCAACAGCAGCCTTAGCAATGGCAACTGGATAGAAATTATTTATTCTGCTCGCAGGAGTTCCCACATTTTTTATTTTTTCTTTATGTATTTCCTAATTAGAGTTAATAAAAAAAAAAAAGTATATTATGAATATAATACAAGGTAGAAATCAATCTTTCACTAGTTTTATCTGCTAACATCTTACTTTAATTGTGATCAGTTCACAGATATTTCTGGGCAAATTAAAAGCAGTTTACAAATCCGTGAAAACACTGAAAATTATCAAAATTCAAAGGTTAACTTCTTGCACTAAACCAAAATTAGAAGACAGTTCAATAAATATAGTTAACCATATAGAACTAAAAAGCAAAAATGTCAGAACACATATTGATTAAGAAAGACGCAGTACTTGGACTTTGAAAAACCTGGATGCCTTGTGCATGCTCTTTTCATAAAGAATGGGTTGTATCTGGGAATCAGAGGGATGTTGGGAATAGTCCCACTGAAATCAAGAGAAAGACCTGCTCACTATGCAGAAGAATAATGTATCACAATGATACATGCAATTTTCCTCCAAAACATTTGGCAAAGTAACAAAACGTACACAAAAGTTGTCAACCAAAGTTTCTGTCGCATATCAGCGCAGGAATTTGTATCTCTTGCTTTGAAGTTTGTTCTCAGAAATGGGCATGGTCATGTAATGCAGAGCAGGAAAGGACAGGTGTAGTGATGGCCTGCCACATCTGCTCATTCCATCTCTACTTTTTTCAAGTATGGATAATGGAAGAGGTAGGTGCTATATATAGCTTAGTCAACTGGAGCACAAAGAGTCCCCAGAGACAATGCCAAATAGTGCATCATTTTGGTGACCAGCTGATGGTGTCTGGATTTGGTGCAGCTTTCCCCTTGAGAGTCTGGCCAAAACATGGATTTTGGGGACAGGCCTAAAACATGGCTTATGGTTTTGAGCCTGTGCTGGCCAAGATGGAAATATTTATTCAGAAACTATGGAAAAAAAGATTAAGAGAGGAACTGAAAGGTTAAGAGAAAAAGGAAACTTTAAAGAGTCAACAGAAGTGCAAAATGCTTGGAATATGTGATAATTCACAAGCTCAAAATAATTGTAAAAGACAATCCTAAAGACGTAATGTAGCTTTTCACTGTCTCTGGAAAGTAACTTTTTGCTTAACTATATAACCAGGGAAAATAACAATATCCAAAAATTACAGCTTCTTTATTTCACTGTAATGTGAAATATTATATGTTTATTTTTAATAAACTTTATTGAGGTAAAAGAAATGCAGAAAGTGTTGCCCTATTCTGATAAATAGCAGTTCAACTTAAACAGAAAAGTAGTATTTCATAATACGTAAAACTTTGAAAGCTCAGGGTTCTTCCAAGCTGTGCATACCAGAGACTTAAAGGCATATACCATTAAACAATTTCCAAAGATTGATCAGTCAGAGTTGTATCTTGTCTTAACTCCATTTATGTATCATCTCTGATTTAAGTTCAGATGAGATATTTCTGAGCTTTGGAGACATTCACATCCTGTGAGATATGGAGGTAGATTCAATTAATTCCAGTTTTCGACTGGCCAAAATTCGAACCTTGCTTTTACATTTGCACTTCTAAAATTGGAGTCCAAAACTGCCTGAATGTTGAAGGTCCATCAAAGTTATCCACCACCAGGTATAAAGTAACACATCTTGGGGTCACCAATATGATTGAGCTAGTCCCCTTTCACAGCTTTTACAGCTACAATAGAAATGCAGGTGTACTAAAGGCTACCATGATAGCATAGAGCATGATAGCAATTACTGTATTAAGGTGATGGATCTGCACACATATAACCGAGAGGAAAAATGGGGCCTATCAATTCTGTTATTTTTACGATCAGACACAGAAGGTAGACTCCAAATATTATTTGATGGTCTTTTTAGTCTTCTGTTTCTCTTAAAAAAAAAAAAATCAGGAGCATGTATCTATAGGTATATATAATTTGTAATTCCAATTAAAAAAACACCAAAGTGGTGGACTTAATTATCAAAATATGATTGCTTCTCCTGCTCTTCTCTGATATGATCTTCCAGAAAGATCAATTAGTTGGAATGTCTCAGAAATTACGAAAGTGAGCAGAAAATCAACCCTTACAAACATACTGGTATTCAACATCCTGTTTTCTGTTGCATGATCTAGCATAAAATCATACATGTTATGTTATTATGTTATATATATGTGCCTCATTGTTGTTATTTATTACACTTTTATTTCGCTTTTTTGGTACATCCAGAAGTTCTAACTGACAAAAGAGGCTCACTAGACAGCATGTTCTACAAACAAGCGACATGAAACTTTATGCTCATAGGAGGATTTGCACTTAAAGAGGGCAGAAGGAGGAGGAGAAGACAAGAACTGAAGTGATTTGCTTGAGATGGCTTTTGCAAAGTCTGGACACATTGAACTACAGTACCACCATCCTAGGAGTTTCTCTGGGTTTCTGATGAAGATTGATGAAATATTCAATATTTCATTTAAATCAAAATTAATACATTCTTGATAATTTTTGTTGCGTTTCTGTACTGCCAAAATGTTCTGGTCAGAGAAAATAGATCAGAAATACACAGGCAACATGTTTTATGGTGTTTTATAATTTAAGCATTGACAGAACATCACTCTAACTTGTGTTAGAAAGAACTATTACTGTAAGACTAACCTGATTCCATGAAGAAATACAGGAAAGAACAATTTTTCTGCAGTCAATAAATCTAAGATTAGTTAGCAATTTTAGAATCAGAAATTCAGTTGCTTGTGCTGTATTTGCAATTTACTTTTCATAAAACTACATGGGAACTGCTTTAAAAAAAAATCAAACTTTAAAAAATCCTATTGGTCGTTCTGCGTCTTGCCTCCGCCACACACAATAGCAAATACTTACAATGAGAATAGCTCCACTGGAGCAATACTAATACATTTGCCACAGTTCCCACTCTGTCATTATGCACAGGAGCCTGTGCTTATCCCTTTTTAAATTGGAGACTCTTTTAACCAGGAATCCCCAGGATGAAACCGAACCATTTTCCTCACGGCAAAACAAATCCTTCTCTGGTGAATTTTGTTATTGTTTATTGTTACAGTGTTTTATCAGCACTAAACTGTATGAAAGCTTCAATTAGTTCTTGATGAATGATCCCATAAAATCATGTAGTTTCATTTCCCCTGCCACTAGATATTTCACTGACTGTTATTAAATGAAGTATAATTGGGACAGGATTCCGGAAACTTAGAGTCTTCTTATTTTCCTTTTTGGGCTCGAACATTAGAGTGGGCCTCAAATATTTCATTTTTTAAAGGTATTGGCTTTTTGTTTTAAACTGACAAATGCTCTGCAGTTGAAAACTATTGTTTGAGGTGCCACACTATTAGGAGTTAATGTAAGAATAGGAAAATACAGATATTCAGCCATTTTCTGCATCTTTATCCTCTGTCAATAGCTTTGTAAATTTTGCATTATGAAGACTAAGTAAGATTCACTGGAAAAAAAAAACAACATTCTTCCCAGCTCCTTGTCTCCAATGAAACACCATTGAATGCAACATAATTGCAGCAAGAATGAATACAGGGTTTCTTACTATACCTTTATATTCTGGTTTATTATGACTAGTGTTCTGTGTTTTGGGATAGAGAGTTTGCTTCAGCAAAATCCAGAGGGCAAATGCTCTCAGCAAGTAATTTAAACTTTCTTTTTAAAGGAGTGATTCAGATGCAATACCCCTAATTTTGTCCTTGTTCCTAGGTTTCATATCCAAATATAGAATTTATCGAGCCAAAACATCAGTGTCTACATTCACATTTATGATATCTGGATTACATGAGAGCTTTACAGCAATGGAAAGCCTGCTCTGAACATGGTTATCTCTCTTTCATCAAATTGTCTGGCATAAATGCTAGGGAAAAAAAAAAAAAGTCAGAAAAAGATTGTCACATCTGGATGGAGGGACTGTCAGATCTCATAATGGAAGGAAATTCCTCTAACTACTTAAAGACTCACTGCAGCCTGCCCAGAGCTGTCAAAGTATCCTTTGACTTGTCTATTCACTTCTTTTCCTCACATGTTGCAAGCAGATTTAGCCAATGGTGCTGCTGGATGTACACACTGCTGCAACTCTCAGTGCTTCACAGCAAAATACAATTAATCTGCTGAATGGCATAAATGTGTTTATTGGTATCAGACCCAAACATCACCCACCAGATACATCTAAGTAACTTCCAAACAAAAGATGCTATTTTCAGTAAGAGAAAAAAGTGGCAAATATCAGACTATTCTATCATCAAAGAAGCGTAAAGATATTTATCATATACTGCAAAAGTTTTTCTTCTCTCTGTATAGTGGGAGATGAGGTTACTATCAGGCATCATATTCTTGGCACACATTTTTGGATCAGTTAAGAAGCAGGAAATCAAACCATCAAACATCACTAAACATGAGATATGAAAGCTTAGGATTTTACAGTTACATTAGAAAATAAATCATACAGCATTGTGAAACAGAAGAAGCTAATATATACATGAATGGAGCATGATATTTTTGCTTCTATGAGTAAAGTTTAGTTATTTCTATCATTTCTTCAGCAAGTCAGAAATTTTACTAGTAAATCTCAGTGTTTGGGTTATATCTTCACAGATCCTGGGAGTCAGGAAAAATTATTTCCTACATGATTGTATTATTGACTGATGAGGCAAAAAAAACCACACCAAAAAATCCCCCAATCTTCTTCTGATTTGGGACTTAGGACTTCACATTCTAGCTTCGATACAGGCACTTTCTGTCAGACAAGCCATTCTCCATCTCAAAAAACCAGGGCTCTTCTGCTTCCCAAAAACCCATGATAAATTCTCTCCCACTAGAAGGACATGCTTGTATTCATATCTGGAAAGGTTCCCAAGGATGCTCATGAGTAGCTCAAGCCACCTCAGCATCTCTCTCCTTTCGGCCAGCACGGCAGCCGGCAGCTGCCCTTATCTGGGCATTTGTGGCATGTGGGAAAGTAACTCCAGCCATTGATAACGACTTTACTGCCTATGTTACCTATCCCTAGCAAACAAAATGCTAAAATACAGGGAGGGTGGGAGGAGAACACTAAACCCTTGAATATTTATTCAAGAAAGTACGTCTTGAATACCCAGCAACAGTACAAAAGAGATAAATGTGCTTCCTAATAGAGTATTTGGACTGCCAGTTAACAAGCATTATAAGTGGATAACTGTGCTCTCAGAATATTTCTTCACAACTCTTGAAGGATACTTTTGAGTTCCAGAGATCAAAAGAGCTACATGAACCAAGTGTTATTGGTGTGTTATATTGAGATCAGTTATAAATAAAAGAAGATAAAGGAAAATAGTAAAGCCAAATTGTTTTCTTCTCTCATTCTTTTCTTTTAATCAATATTTGTTTTTTAAAGTAATAGAGTTCTACAGGGCTCTGGTTAAATAAGACCCTTTCTGTAATTATAAATGTACACATGTAAGAGTCCTTTTAAAGGAAAATAATAGCCTACTGGGTATTTGTGAGAGAGGGCTTGTTCTCTTACAAATTTTCACAGTGCTCTGGGAGTTAGTCCTCTGAGGATTCTTAGTGCTGGTGGGCTCCCACTTTAAAGAACTTCAGATTGCTGAGGGTGGTGTTTCCCCTTTGAAGACTGTTACATTTTTTAACAGATCCTCCTTTGAAGATATTCATATCTGTGGGGTTCTCCAAAAGAGTTGGGGGAAAACTCCCCCGTTGATGCTATTTACCAGGTTAGAATTTCAAACTTGGGAAAAATAGCTGAACCCTGAGAGGAGGCTGCTCTTTTTGAAGCAGTTCAGATGGTTTCAGCAGGCTTTACTTCTGAAGTTCTTATTGCTAGAAGGTGTCTGGCTTTAAAACTTCATAGTATGCAATGTCACAGCAATACTATGGAGAGTGTAGCATTAATTTTTTTAAGGAAATACAAAATATGCTGCTATGAAAACCTTTTTAAAGGCACACAACCTGTTTGTTTATTTGATAAATGCACAATTTTTGCTAAGTGTAAGGGTTATGCTCTCTCTGCTACAATAATCTCAGCAGAAAGGTTCTTAGTATGCAAAGTCTGTGGTACACAACATTTGACATCTTTAAAAAAAATTTCTGCTCTTTTAAACAAATTACACTGATGACTGTCAGGCTTGTATTTTGACTTTGAGCAATCTGAATAGTCCTTTGGCAGAAGACACATGTAAAGATCAGCAGTGTTAGGGTGATCCTAATAAGAACCTTCCTAGAAAAATATGTTAAAACACATACCACAACAAGAGAGAGGTGACAGAAAGTAATAGAACATTGAGGAGGCACAGCATGAAATTTCAAAACAGAAGGAAGGAATAATTTATGACAGTATTTTCTTAAAAAAATATGTATGTTTCGTACAGCTTTTTGTAATGCACCAGGAAAATACTTTCTTATCCATAGTATTTCTAACAAAAGGCTTACAAGTTAACCAAAGTCAAAATAAAAAACTAGTTCTACTTATTTGTTTAAAATACCACACTTGTTACTACCTGCAATTTAGTGAAACATTCTGCACCAAGGCCATCATAACAGAAAACGGTTTTCTATTGGGATTCCTAATATCCGGATACAGTACAACTAAACTTGGATTAAACTGAAGTAAAGGACAAAGAGATGTAAAGACAAAGTAAGTTTTTGGGTGTTGGAGGGAAGAGTGCAGAGCACCAGCACTGGTGGCTGTTCTTTCAGAAGAAAAATAATGGGTGCCTGAAGTTTCTGGTCCATTTTCTCAAGTAGACACCAGAGGGAAAAACTGAGGATGATAATTCAAACCTTTTTCTTGCTTAAAGTGTGGTTTTAGCTCCTCAGAAGCATATAGATTATAAAGAAACCCAGTTCTTAAGATACCATCTAAATATACATTGCAGCAAAATGCATTGGCCATTTAACAATGAAGAGCTACGTTGCTTCTCTAATAACTTGAATCTGAGATTACTAATTATTAGCTAATCTGAGTTTACTAATATGACAAGAAATTTAGACAAATGTCACTCTTTTCTTGAAGAGTAAGGTAGGTTTTGTTGGAGTGTTCTGGTGTGGGCACTGCCATCATTGTATCCTACCAAATGCAAGGGATAAAAGTACATGTACATACACACAGAAAGAACACTTGAACAACAAACTCCAACAACAAACAAATACTGACATCTTCATATTTTAACATAAGCTTATGTAGACATACTGATGATTTACAACTCTGGTGGGGTATTTGGGGTCAGAAAAGTATGATTTGTTGCATTGAAATTAAAGAACAGAGAGGAGAAAAGATTTGTAAATGGTTTCCCGAGTAACCTTGCGTATTTGTCTTGGCTTTTAAAAGGCGTCAGGCAAATAACATTAGATGGTGGACACACAGAAAAGCCAAAATGAAAGAAAGAAACCAGTAACAGCATAGTATATACTGATTAATGGATGCTATAGATATCTTACTGCTCTGTCTGCTTGGTTAGCTTTGTTTCAAATCTGATACAGATCTCATGCTGCACAGCCGATCCTGAAATAGTCCATGTTCCTTTAAATTCAGGCAATGCATCACTTTCTATTACCCTGTGTCACATCAGTCCATGACTGTAAAGGATGAGTTATGTGGACATGAACCAGCACGAGGGCCCAGTTCAGACAAATCTTTCATGAGAAAGTAAAATGTTCGCGTAGACAAATTCTTTCTTTTTATTACAGCACACATTGTTTATGCAGAAAAATTAGAAAAGTAATTACTTGCTGCCTTACATGTTACAGTCCACTATGAGTTCTGTGGGGTTTTTTAAGATAAAAATTCCTTTGAAAACATATTACCAGTAGCCATTACATTTACACAGTGCCCAGCTTCCACTGGAAAAGAGAATCTATTTACCAAATCTTCTTTAGTTCAAAACCCAGAAAAAAGATGATGATAGCTTCATAGAATACCTCCTTGGCATTGAAGAGCTTTATTAGCATTAATATCAACATTCCTCAGCATTTTTCTTGTGCTATAAAGAGGCATTCAAACAGATGTTCTGACGAGAAGGTTCAGTGGAAAAGAATCTCTCAGGCTGTGGTTCACACTAATCTTTTGTTCTAGACCAGCATGCAGTTAACCCCAAACTTCTTTGGCATCAATGTAGCCTTATGTGTTAGCACAAATACGGATTTTAGGCTACAGCACACCAACCAGGTTTCCAGGAAGGAAAACTAAAGACGCAAACTAAAGTCCAGCAAGATGGAGCCAAATGTCTCCAGCTCTTTACACTGAAACTTCACTACTGATAGAAAACAAGTTAAAGAACATTACAGACCCACAATGAAAAGTCTAGAAGTAATTTTCAGATTCTAATCATAAAGCACAAGAATTCCCTTCTGCTGCCATCCTTAACTACTGTATCTGTTAATGTTATGACCTTCAAAAATGGAATTTTTGCTTGAAAAAGCACTCAAAAAGAGTAAGGGAACATAAATTTGATAATTAGTAATCACTCTTCTAGGAAATGGCTGATTTCAAAAAGACCAGCAAAACTACAGCAAACCCACAGCAAACCCTACAGCAACCTCACACACATTATCTCATAGGAGAAAAGGGAGAGGAAGGGAACAAAAACATAGGGGAAGGGTGGCTCCCCAGGATCCCTGCTGCTCCACTGCACAGCTGAACGTGCAATATGTATCCAAGATGCCAACACTGTTGATCTCAGCAGTCTTTCCCAGTTTGCTTTCTCATCTTGTCACAGATCTGATTTTCCACTAATGTTTTATGTGAGGAGAGCCTAACTGCTTTTACTGCAGCATAAGCCCAGCATGGGAAACATAACTGAACTGTTCACAACCCAAATGTGTCTCAGAGACCTGTGCTGACCACCACTGTGTTACGTTGCCAACAAAACTGTAGTCTGTCTGTGTTATAAAGCTACAAGGCTGAATTCTCTAATGTTCAAAAAGCGCCTTGAGATTACACAGCAGAAATCAGTGGGGCTCAAACAACTAAAAAAGGTGAAGTATTAGCCTCAAAAACAAGTCAGCTGCACACAAAGTGGCCACATACAATTCTTTGGTGTCATAAACATACATTTATATAGCAAAAAGGATACAATTTTGCCCTTGGTTTCATAAGCAAAGCTAGGGAAAAAAAAAAACAAAACACAGAAGGACACTCGCAGAATATCTGTCTTGCAAGACAGATGTGCATGATGAACGTCAGCTAGACCAGAATTAATATCTTTTGTCTGTCTTTAACTGCACTTCCAGGATTTCTAAAGAGATTTTTCTGTTTAAAAGTGATTTTTTTTTTCTTTCAATCTTAATATTTGCAAAGTTGAGAAAAAATGGAAAAATTCTCATATAGATAGGCTTTCTCACTTCCCATAATACCAGAATAGAAATTGGGACATCAATGATTGGAACATTAAAAACCTGTAAATGACCTTTTCAGGAAAATCTCTCGGGTCCAGTTTTTCCAGTTTTACTTCATATCAGTTTCATTCACTGTGAGGAGATTCTGCTTACTGTTTCACAGTAAATACTTCAGAGTGCATCCTTCAGTTACGTTAATTGTTGTAATTTTAATAAGTTATTTTATTTCTTATTTACAAGCATATATCCTACTCCCCCAGGGATAAGGAGATATAGAAGGCACCGGTGTTACTGGTGCAGGTGAAGGGTACTGCTGAATCCAGCTGAGTGCTGCTCTGTGGCTAACTTTGTGTTCTGAAAAAAAAACACAAGGAGCTGACAGCTAAGTAATCATTTGGCAGCTTTAAGGTGTAAAAGGCACTTGTGTTAATTTCTTAGATTTTTATCTGAAGCTGTCTTGCTCCTGAAAAAAAAAAAAAAGTAAATATATATGAAGGAGAAATAGGAAGCTGTAGTATTTTGAATATAAACTATGAATGAAAGAGTAGCACTACATAGGATGTAAATCTCCAGTACACTCCTGTAACACAGAGCCATCAAATTTACAAACTCATTCTCCTTTTGTGTCATATCTTCCTTAACCAAGTAAACAGTAATGAAGATTAGATTTTGGTGGCATTTACCACTATCAAACACCCTATGTAACTTGCCACCTCTCCAAACTCAGCTGCCTCTTAATGGAGGAAATGAAACTGGATTCATAAGACACCCTCCTCAACAAACCTTGTTTCTTTCCAGCAACTTCAGACCCCACTGCCAGGGGTGGGTGTTTTGTACAAACAAATGTCAGCCTGCACTTGGTGGGGTGACAATAGCTTCACATGCATTTATCTGCTTTTCATTACTTTGTCTCACATGCTCTAATTCTATTTACCTTAGCTTTTATTTAAGATGAAATAAGGCTTCATTGATGCATTTTAACTGCGTTATTCAACATCCAACTCACTGACAATTGCACATCAATACATTTTAGTTAAGCATCTGTTTCCTCATTTGCTTCCTTGTCAAATTTGCAATTTATGTCTGCATAACTTTTCACTCTGTGTCTGCACTCTGCATGAAACAGGTAGAGAACGAGGAGCAAAATGCTATGCTTGTTCTTCAGAGCAAATATGCTGTGCAAGTTCATGCTGTGAAGATCTGAAAAGTTCTTTAGGGTTACACATAGGTGTGAAAACTGTTGTGATACTCTGTTGAAACCATAGCCTTAGCTAGGTAATAATTAAATCATTAAAAAAACCCTAAAAACTAAAAAGGAACAATGTTAAGTCCTTATATTCAGAAAGGAGACTTTTTATCAGTAAACAGGGGTGTTTTTTTAAAAAGAGATATAGACACAATAAAATTTAATAAGTTCTTTATCATGACATTGAATATTTTATTGTTAAAATATCTTTCCTTTGTATCCCCCTGCTCACCCCTCCTTCCACTGCCCCCTTCCCAGAAAAAAATCAGGCTTTTTCTCAAGTTTATATCAAAGAAAAAAATATTTTCTTGCGGCAGCTGAAAAGCTTACTATCCAAATCCTGAATATTTTATAGAAAATAAAATGATATTTATTTTTAAGTGCATTCTACCTTCAACACAACTGCATCCTCACAACAAATCTATTGCGTTGTCCTGACATAGTTACTGCAAAGGTTTTTCCTTTGCTGTCCCAAGGGCCCAATTGATTTATCTGCCAGAAGCCTAAAGCCCCAAAATAAGATCGCTTTGAGTTTACAGAGGTCATTTTTCATTGTCTAAATAAAAATTTCTAAACAAAAATCTCTCATCCTGTTAACCGCAGGGTCCTTATCTCCCCAGAGGCTACAGAAACCTGAGAGAAGCCATTTCAATTCTTTTATGAAGAAAGATAAAAGCAAGTTTTCGATTAGAAAGCCAAGGAAAGGCTTCTTATTAAATGGTGGTAACAGTAGTCGAAAAGGCAAAACTGTTCAAGGAAGGGGGGAAAGAGGGAAATCATTATGCATGAAGCAAACACTATACATGAGGCTGCCAAGGCAATCTGAGGCAGTGACATTCGGGAAGAGAAGGGAAGTTCACAAGCCTTTGTAACTAGTTGTAGTTCGTTCCCATATATTTAAAAAGAACTGTTTTATCAGGCATGTTTTCTTAATTGTGTGTCCATAGCTTTATCTACCAATATTAACTGCGTGTTGGAGTAATTACGTATTCAGCCCCACTTTTCCTTGATCTGTCATCATTCAAAGCACTTATGCAATGCTGACTGGATTTCGAGATGGCATGTGATTCCAGCCCTGGAATAATAGATTCTGCAGTGCTAAGCTAAAAGTGAAATTATTAGAAGTTACTTCATATTCAAAGTTATGATAAAGTGAGATAAACAGAGACATTAATGGTGATGCACTGGGAAATTATCCGGACCTCTGAAAGCAAAAGGCTTCTTCTGTTTGGAAAAATTCTCAGTATATATGACTGAAGTACCCTATTAGTGCTTTCCTTTCTCCTTCCTACATAACAGAAGAAGACAAATGAACAGCATTTAGGACACTAGGTAATTCTTCAGGATGCCAGCACTAAATATCTGACCTACTATTTAAAATGCCAATTTGAAAAACCCACCTATAATTTCTTATGAGGAAAAAATCCAGGAAAGGTTTTGAGACCAGTTTTCCCTTTATAAAGATGTGAATTCAGAACGATCAGCATTTAAGATTTTCTCATGCACTAAGTTATATTCCTAAATGTCTAGGTGAAATCCGTACACAAATGAGGATGATATAGTCATATCCCTCTCCAGCAGTGCAAAAATCCACATTTGGATTTACCTGTGATTGCCACTGGTAAAAATGCAGCAGACAATGCTGTCTGAGGATATGGCATACTGATAGATAGCAGGTCTCTTTAATCTTTTCTATCCGGAAAACAATTAAGAAAATAACCTGAGGTGAATTTCTCCACCCCTTCCCAGTTGTCTCCAGTACATCCTTGAACATGATGCCTTGTTTAATCAGGGAGAATATTCTTACCTAACCTAGATGACCCAGTGTTTCCCTACTTTTACACATAATTCAACTGAACCAAAATGGAATTATATTTCCCTCTTTCCCTGCTCCCTTCCCCTGCATCTCTATGATATCAAGTAATTTTTCTGCCCCAAGTTTATATTTGCAACTGAATTTATGCTCTTGAATGGAGCAAAAGAAAAATTTAGTTTACTCAATTCAAATAATAAGAAAGTTTTATGTTTCTAAAGGCAGCACATCTCTTCGACTTCAGTGAGGTCAGGATTCTAACTCTAACATGTAGCTTTGTGATGTTAATAACTTCAGCAAATGCAATTTAATTTATGCAGCCATCTCTTTTACCTGTATCTTACTTTTATATATTTCTATACTTACAATAGAGATACCTATCTCTAATTTAAAAAAAAAAAAAATAAAGCTATGAAAATTAGATTCCAACTAAATCACAATTTGCCATGCTTACTTCATTACTTTTCATATTTAAATGTATCATCTTTGCAAAGAACGGTCATACTGTTCAGCAAAGTCCTGATCTAACCCCTAGTGCAGTCAGTGGAGCCCCTGCCTATGACTGCAGTAAGAGCTGCTCCCTTAAGTGTGGGCCTTCTAAACATGCCTTTTCTTCATATAGTCATCTAGTTGTTGATCTAAATGCAGCTGACTGTTTCAGCTAATGCAGGTGCCTTGTTTTCGCAAGTAGAGTTCTAAAATTTGATTTTCTGGGGGTAAAATATGTTGGTTCCCAAATGTGCCCTACTATTTTTATTTATTTTTTATTATTATTATTATTATTACTAAAGAGATCTTTGAATATCTTGCGTATCTTATGTATGTTTGGAATCTAAAAAGGTAAAGCAAGATGATTTAATGTGTCCAAAATGATCAAGAACTATGGGAGGAATTAAAGTTTTGAAATGTCTACTTTTCACTTTAGACCTTGAGACAGTTTTTTCCTTATCAAGGAGAGAGCTGGAGAGATTACAAGAGAAGCTACTCAGCCAAAAAAATCAGAAATCTTACAGCAAAATTTCTTCAGTCTAAATAAGGCATTGTGAGATCTGATTTTTAGAAGTCAAAGACAAGTAAATAGAAAATAAGGTCCACATTTATCATAGTAAGGATGACTGACCATCAGAGCAGCAAAAAAACACTGCCAAAAGTGACACCAAAATTGGTTGTCTTTCTAAAAGGTACAAACCTTGTCTGTACAGAGTTACTGAATGTAAGGCAGGGATTAATACCAGGATGTCCTACGGCCCCTGGTAAACAGGAGGTCTGACAAGACAATCCAACAGCCCCTTCTGGCCTTAAAACCCTTCGAATCCATGAAACCCAGGAACACTTTCTGTTGGAACACATTTGCTACAATTGCTATGATTCACCTTCCTTTTTACTCTCTGGGGCTCCCTGCCAAACACGAGAAAATAGGGTTTTAAGCCCAGAAGGATTTCTACAGTAATACAAGATATTGATCCCTGTGTTGTTTTCAGCAGCAGTTTGTTTCTCTGTCCAGGTTCCTTAGAATCCCAGTGTGCCCAGCAGGTTAATGCTGAGTAACTCTAAGATGTTAGGAAAACATGACACATACTTTACCATACAGTGTTACGTTATCCAGAGACAGCAAGAATGACATTGGCATAGATTCGAGCCAGCGTTTATGTTTATTAAAATCTGGTTGTATACTGAAATACAAGTTATAGCTTACAGTCTGTGGCACCCATTCTATACCAGTTTGGGTTAGCAAGGGTTGTGCCACCTTCAAAAGGCCACAAGCTGAACGCAAGCATGGGAGATGGGACTGATGCTTGGAAAGTTGCACAAACACAATGAGCCACATAACAATAAATGCAACAGGCATCTTACTGCTTAGAAAACAGAGCAAAACTCAACTCTGCCATTTTGATAGAAAATGTTTTGCTCTATTCTTCTTTTCTTGGACCTGAGTAACTCAAGAGATGATAAAAGAATTGATTCTGTTCACTACTTGAAGATGCCTCTTGGTCTTTTAGTGATTGAACTGATGCCCAATAATAGCATAGCTCCTTACATCAATGCATTTTTTATCACCTATTGGCAATGTGAGCATCAGAGGGCTTTCAGATGGTTTTTAAAATTACTTGCAGGAATTTTTGTCTGACTTTTCCTTTCTTTTGAGTGCAGGTAAATTTCCCAGTAAAATAAAAATTTTCCAAGCATCAGTAAACAGACTTATTCACAGTTATTCACAGCTGTGGAGCTTGCTCCAGAGCTTGCTCCAGAACAGGCAGGACCAATACAAAACTGGTTAAAGGTTATATTACTCCCAAACAAACCATGGCACTGATGCATCTCTTGCACAGTTGTTACCACCACTGAGAAATACAATGCAATTGTGAGTAATTCCCAAAATGGGCGATTCTCAGTTGACTCGTTTGATCCACCTTTTCCCCTGGAAAGACTATGCAACTTTTGTCATATAGGTTTTCCAACAGCTGCAACCATTCAACAGAACTCCAGAAGTTGATTCTCTGAGAGAAAACCATTGTATGCATTAAAAAATTAAATAAAGTCTGTAGATGCCGGTCTGTATGTGTTCTTACCTTGCTATATGGGTGAAATAGCAATGAAAAAAATGGAGTTTTCCATTTTGCATATTTTAGAAATGTCTATACTATGAATCTTTAATGTTCTGTGGAGTTACAGCCTTTAAATAGTCAAACCAGAAAGTTGGGGGGAGGGGGGATTTGTATTTTTTACACAAAAGGAATGAGGTTGAAATGTGTTCTCTGGTATTATGGCACTCTGTCTTTTTAATTCCCTCAACTTCTTAGGTGCTTGACCATCACTTGCTCACATGTCCAGGGTCAAACATGTACCAGGCTCAGGGTTAGAGAGGAGTTTTCTTTCTGGTGACTTCAGGAAGAGTTCAGGAGGAGTCTGGAGCCCTTTTTCTGCAGGAAGGGCCACAGAGCATAGGCAGGATCATCTGGGTAAGTCTTTCCTCATCCATTTCCACTCACAGCACAGTCCTCAGGTGCTAGTAGAATTCTGATCGCTCACTTTCTTGCTAGAGGAAAAAACAGTTGTGTTCCATGACAAATTAACCTAACCAAAGTCCCTGGGCTCAGGATAATGTTTTACTGGTGCGACAGATGCAGCTTGTGGTTTAGAGGAGATCAGATGAGATGACCTGAATGTTCTCTGAAGCTATGCAACTTGTTGGCATTTAAAAATCATAGACATATTAGCAAACATCTGTTACGCTACACATCATAACATTTATTGTAACATACTGTACAATATGCTGCACTATGTTAGTGATAATAATAACTATGATAATTACACATACAAAAAAGGATGTGCAACTCAAAAGCATTAAGTAGAACCAAAATATAAATCTCTCTGACAGAGAGTTCTCATTTATAATGTAAAACCTTACATGAAAGAAAAACACAAACAGCACAAGACATCTGAATTGCAGCTCCGATTGAGATCCAAACAAACTAAAGTTAGGTGTAAGGGCAATGTGTACCCAGGGACATAAATAAATAAAAGGAAGCAAGAAAATAGCCTCTTTTTACATCCAGACAGTCCAGAGAATAATAATGTGCTAGTTTTTTCAAATCCAAGTACCTATTGAAGATTGTAATGATTTCAGTCTAAAAAGCAATGCTGGAAAGCCTCTTCAGAGATTGCAAGCTCCCACTGTGCAGAAACATTGTGTCACTGCACACGGGTGAGACAGACAAAAGAAATACTTCAAGGAAAGACGTGGGGAAGCACTGGATGATGCACTTTCCCAGAAAACCTAGTTACAGTTTTATCAGTGACAAAAAAAAAAAAAGGTGGGGGGAGGGGGAGGTGGCATGGAGGGTGGAAGGGAACATTGTTGAGTCATTTCTTGCCCTAAACTGAAAATGCTACCTCAAAATTGCTTACCCTGCAAGCAGAGAAGCTTAAGGTATCCCTTTATTTTGTCAGAAATGGTGCCAAAAATTTACTATGAGGAAGGATCGTAACATGATTTGTGGCTTTCCACACATTCTACAGTAACTTACCTTTCCAATTTGATCTCTCTGGGCTTCTCTACTGACCTTTCCATGCAAAAGAAAATCAGAAGCACCAAAAGGGCTGTGTTAATCATCCTTAAACTTGTGTGCCTGCAGCTTGTTTTACTCTATATATTTAACTTGCTTTAAAAAAATCAGAATAGATTGTTGCACAAACAAAAGACACACTAATTAAGGTGAAATTACTCAGACTACTTTAGTTTATTTAAGCCTGTATTATCATTTAAAGATGCTGAACCTTGTATACAGCATCAATAGTAATTACATTTTATTTACTTCCAAGGGTTGATTCAGTATAATATTTATGAGGTAGAGAAAAATATTGTACTTTCAGGAAATTAAGTTTTCCAGGAATATGTTATCTAGGTTTCTTGGTTTTTTTCTTAATCAATTCACAATAAATCCAGTTGACTCCATGTTTTTGACTACAATACAGTGAAAAATCATGACAATTTTTTTAGAGGTCAAAAGGACACGAAGATATTTCTGAAAGTCTTTTTTAACATAAAATTATTAACACTTAAATGGAAAGAAGCTGTCTCACATTTTGAGTTTGAATGAACCCATTCATATGAGAGCTGCAGAACAGCATCAACTGAAAGAGGATTGAAAGGGGAAACTCGGGATCCCTCTTTCCTTATAGGAGGACATTCTTTATTTTGAAAAATACAAGTATCAAAGATAGATTGATATCTAGGCAATGATCATACATCTGAGAAAAATATACTAAGAGGTTTCTTTCCATACTAGATAAAGTCATTCCCAAATCTGAAGCTTTATTACTTTGAGTACAGTTGAGATCTTTGTGTTTCTTGCATTTTTCAGTCAATACTTTTCCTAAATTTATAGAAATGGAGATATATTTATAGAAATGGACACTCAGAAGTTCTCAAGGCAGATGTCCAGGTCATTGTCAATATCTAGATTCCCAAGCTTAGCATCCACATTTTGCTCTTGGCAAGTGGCAGTGACAAACACTGACAGAGAGGAAACTTCTGGGTGTCAATCAGTCCCAAAAGTAGTGGCTGGGATGGAGCATGAAGAACAACCTCTCTAAGCATCTTCAGCAAAATATGCTGAAATATGCAAAGAAGCAGCAGTAATTTTGAGTCAGAGACATGTATGGGACATTAAAGGGAGGGGAAATTCCTTCAAAGATTGATTTTGCAGCCCTTTGTTGCACTAGTTTCCTTCACTTCAAGGGCATAGCACACTTCTGAGTAACAACATTGGATCCAGATTACATACAAGATACCACTTACTAAAGAACCTAGAAATTTAAAATAGAACAACAACAACAAGAACCAACAGAAGAAATGATACTGTGCAAACAAATGTGCAGTCATACTTCATCAGTAATGCATATATGCAAAACTCTTCAGGTGCAAAGATATTCCTTTTCAAAGCCACACTAAAACTGGAAGCTCTCTTTGGTGATTCAGAGTTTTCACCTTCTTGTCTGATGTTTGTGCCACACAGGAAGAGAGCACAGTCTCACAAACATTTTTTCCCTTAAGTATCTTAGCTAAAACCCAGCTGGGTGCAGAAAAGCTCAGAGTAGTAACCATGTTTATCATTACTCATGAGATCAGATGTCTCTAACTTAACTGTAACTATGATACTTCCTGACTGTAGGTTCTAATCATCACTATGAAATTTGGGGCATAAGTAAATAATTGTAATCCTAATAACATTAGTAGATCTGTGACATAAACCATGGAAACCACTATAGTAATGCGTGTTTTACTTTGTTTTGTTGGGATTGAAAAATAAATAAAAATAGGAGGAAAGCAGAAAGTAAAACCAGAAAAAAATAGCAGGATATTGCTGCCACTGATGTCTATGGCAACTGGCAGAAATCCCATGCATTTTAATGGGAGTAAGATTTTCAATTTTTAGTACTTGTGCCCTACATATCTTTCGCCTTCAGCTCTTCTCGACAGCATTGATTACATGATGTTCGGGAAAATGAACCTCCAAAATGCAGTCTTGGCCTGTTGGAAAGGTTTACTCTTTTTTTTCTTTTCTGTAACTTATGCTCAAATTTCAAACATGGGCATACAGATTATATTTTTATTTTACTACATAAGGGGATTGAACAAGTCTTGATGCTGACAGAACACTTTATGTGATATTTAGCAACAAAGAAGGAATCTCTGTCAGCCCAGAGTTCAAGAGAGAAGGAGTTGGCTAAATTCATGGCACGGTGTGGGAAAATTACCTCAACACTGTCTACTTTGGCTGATTTTTCCTTATGCTGACACTTCTGATGCCCTGAAAGTTGCTGTGCTCACATCCTCTGCTGCTGGTGTCAAAGAACACTCTCAGTCTTCACATGCCAAGATGAGGAAAACCTATTGCAATGCCCAAAAGACTTAACTCCTGTCAAATATATTCATTTAACACAAGCACTCTGGTCTATTGCTCTGAAGTCTTAAAGTGATGGCATGAAGGAGGAAGGAAGAGAAAAACAGGCAGTAGCTTTAAAACAAAATCTTTAATTAATAGAGTCACTCCATTTCATTGTAGGAGAGGCAAAAAATATTAGCCATAAAGACTTAGATTTTCAAATTAGTTCTATACAAGCACTATACAAAGGATTACGCTCAATCTTACTGAAAAACAATTACTTAGAAATAACTCCCTCATGTGAAAAAACCCCTTCTTGTTTATATACTGGAGACACAGTCCTTCTAGTGTCCAGACTTGTCCCTGAAGACTACAGTCATCACTTGGGTCACTTTTAGACATTATTGTAGAGTTAGAATTTATATTTTCTGTATTAAAAAAAAAAAAATTGTTCAGCTATTTGGGGTGCAGTCTTCACTTTTTTTTTCTTTTATCTATTCTTGTCAAGACTATAGAAACTCCGTTTTCACAGTGAAATAACTTCTTCATATGCTACTGATTCCCTAAGCTAGGTGACTATCCTACTCCACTCCTTTGTCCTCTCCATTTCACTAAGTTCACACATATGGGAATAAAACACTTTCAGAACAGGGCCAATAGCAAACCAGTCACATCAAGCTCCTGATTCTATGACATTATAAGAATGTGTTCCTACACGTGTAGGGATTCCCACTGATGTTAGCATCCCCTCATGGGTCAACAGAACAACAGAATATCTTGACTTGGAAGGGACCCATAAGGATCATAGAGTACAACCACCTTAGTTTTAGGTATTCCTATGAGGAACCCAACTCCCCGCCCAGGCTCATCACAGGACTACCTAAAACTAACTCAGAAGACCAGATAGGCCATTTATTTGGCTTACCACATCCACCAGCTGGGTTGTATTTGGGTTTCATAGCTGTAAGGTCCCTGCCCGACTTCTTTCATCATCAGACTTCTAAGACTGCCGCACCATTTTACTATTTGTTTTGCAGTATACAAAAACAAATTAGTAGAAATTTAAGAATAATCTCAACAAATGTCAAAGAATGGGATGTAACTACAAGAAAAAACCTAGTAACTCTGCAAGGAAGAGAAATAATCTATCTGTGCAGCCCAGGAAGTGTCATCTGAAGGTTTGCATGTACCTCTGAGTCCCCATGTTGGAAAGAAGTGGACCAGCTGAGGTGCAGTTTAAATCACCAGGCCTGCAAAGACAGCCTGAAGGAACTGGGCCTGTTTAACCTTAAAACAATGAAAATGGAAGGAGTCTAAGCAATGGTTCCAGCGTAGCAGATAAGTATATATTTGCTTAGTTCATTTTGGGTAAAAAAAGAAGTAATAGACTTAAGTTTCTGAAAAAAAGTCATTTTAATGAAGCACTGGAGTGAATTCCCTGGCAACAATGAAATTTCACCCACTGAGGGTCTTTCAGATGAGGTAGGACAAATTTGAATGACATAGGTATATGTTGATCCTGGGACCATCAAATTTGTGGCCACACAAAACAGAACAAAACAAACAAACAAAAAACCCCCACACTTTTACACTTACTATTTTTCAATCACTTATTCTTGAGAAGAAAGACAGAAAACTTTTCGGTGTATGTCTCCCATTCCTGCCCCTTTTCCTTTCTCACTCATTTTCTTTCCTATAAATTATCCCAGAAAAGAAACTATTTATTTTCCTCTCTAAACTTGATAAAGTTAAGGTAAAGTAAGGACAACACTTTACAAATAGGATTTTTGTAAAATACCTACATTTTCAGACATCTACCTATACAAGTGTATACTGAAGAGTCAGATTTTTTTTTTTCCACCCACTTCATTCTCAGAATAGTGCAATGAAATAGCTGGTAGCACAGGAAACTTCTGGGGGTTGCCATTCAAATCACGACACCCACAGAGCTTTTCTATTTGCTTGGATACTATCAGCACTTCCTATATAACCAGAGAAGTAATTTTATAAACAATTAAAGCATTTCTACTGAAAAAGAAAAATATATATATACATATATGTATTTTCCGAAACAAATTACAAACTTTTTACTAATCCTGATAACCATAATAAACCTGCAGAAGCTTTTGAAACAAGAACACAAGAAGATAAAATGAGAAATTTAAGAGGAAAAACACAGAAAATTAAGAAGGAGAAATTCAAAATACATTATTTGAAGTATGCAATTTTGTGATGTGTTCTTCAAGACTAATGATTTGAGATTTGATTCAATTGCAAGTTAGATCTGTAGAGCACTTGTAAAATCTCCTGTTCTTGCTCACATCAAAAACTAAGATATGCTTGACACACTTCCCATTTAGACCATAACAAGGGCTGAAGACACACAGAGCAAATCCAATAATTCTGAAGGGTTGTGCTGCCAGCTTTAGCCCACCCTGCATTTCAACTGGATACCGCTAACAAGTGTTGCTCTTCTTTAATATCTAAACTCTGCAAATGAAAATTGTTCATTTCATTTTAAATGTAAGATGTGACCCTGATCTTGTTTTAGTTAGGGACTGTTTGGCCCTTTAAAAGATTCTTTCCTTTAAGTAATCACAATATTGTACCTCAGTATGTTTGGTTTTCCTCAGATAGTCTTTGTAATCAATACACCAAAGGGAGTCAGTACAGCAAAGGGAATGCAACACTTCCTGACACCACCTATTTATCTAACACAAAACTGGAAAGATTTTGAAGGCAATGACAACACAGAGAGAGCAGGGTCTGACCACTAGTTCTGCCCTGGCTACATTTGTTGATTCCTTAATTCACCAGGAATTTCAGTCTCCTCATCCTGCCTCTGTGTGCTGTGTTGGGTTTGAGCTGTTCTTGTGCTATGCTTTTTTTTTCCTCTTCTTTTTGTATTTGTTCTGAATACTGAAACATTTTTTAAAATACTAAAAAAAGCATACAAACATACAACTAAACCCAAAAAATCAAGCATGGCACAGTAGGAGAAGAAAGCTTCTGGGGAGAGAAAGCAAAACTGTGTGACAGATGGAAAAGTCTCAATGGATGAATGGTACTACTACAAATAAGTAGCAGGCAGCCAGGGGGAATCAAATAATGATTATACAAGAAAAATGAGGGTTTAAAAATGGGGTAAAAAACCTTCAGCACTGGAAGAAAATTCTAGAGTAGTAATGTATAATATTTTTATAAGGGAGGTTTAATTATGTGCTTCCCACAAACAGGGAAAGCAGTAAAGACAAAGAAACTAGACAGCTGACAAGCGAGCCAGTCTGGACAGTATAAAAAGCTCAACATGTCCTTGGAGAGGAAGGAATGTACTCCAGGATTCGGTCTGGCATGCCCCCAAACATGAACAGATTACTTTCTGACGATCAATACCTGTAACCACCAGTGGCCTGTTGCAGAGTTTAAAAAAAAAAAAATAAAAAAAATCAGCTTCAAAGAGACCTGGTCCCAAGCCCACATTTTATTTTTGCCACTGGGTGCTGAGTTAAGAGCTCTGGACAAGGTTCATTTTTCATCTCTTTATAGGGCTGTGGATTGAATATGAAGTGTTGCGGCATGTTCTCAGGGCTTTGCTCCGTCCATTTCCTGTCCCAGAGAGGAGCACTCTCAGGATGACACTCTCCCCTTTGACCAAAGCTGGTATCAGATCTTTCACAGCAGCCTGATTAACATCTCCTTTAACATCCATGACTCCTATAAAGGAAAAACAAAACAAAACAAAACAAACTTATTGTTTTATTAAATTAAGTCCCTTTCCCTTTGGACACAGATAGAAAAACCAAGAAGGTTCCTCATTTTATGTGAAAAGTTACTGATCAGCAGTTATATCCAAATGCAGCTTATCTATTTTACAGAAATACAGTGGGTACTTTTCCACATACTCTAGTATACTTCAATAAAAATGAAACCTCAGATTTTTCCCCATAATATAATTTAATCACAAAGACTTGCTGAAATAAAGGCTTTTAGATATTACTATGAGTATGAAGCAATAATTCATACATGTTTCTGGAGTCACAGAGAGTTCTGTACAGTTTAGTTTAATTTTCTTTTGTCTTTCTCCCATTTATTTTTCAGATACTGAAAGGCAGTATACATTTTCCAGGAAGCACTGATGCACTTATTTTTTTGTCCTGTCTACCTTAGTTGCTCTGAAAATGACTGGTCTGAATAAGGAAAATAAAAGAAGAATAGAAAATCTAAGCAGCTTTTTAAGGAAACAGCCAAAAAGAAAGAAAGAAAAAAGAGGGGAAAAAAAGGAAAAAAAGAAAGAAATAACTGTATTATTAATAGCAAACTCCAGAATGATGGATGAAAAGAACAACAATATCCTTTAATCATAAAGCACTAACATTCCAGCAGTGCTGGTAAGTGAGTAGAGCAGTGAAACCATTTGAGACTTAAACAGATGGATTAGGAAAGGTTCCACTGTGGGTTCCTGGACAGATTTCAAAACACCAGCCTGATTAACTAATGCACAAAAAGCAAGTGATTCTTCCAATCAATAAGCTTTTATGTAAGCATATTTGAGTTATAATATTTAAACACAGCAGACAAGTGGGGAATCAGGAATTCCTCATGCTGGGCTAACAAAGCAGTAAGTTTTACTTGAATCTGAAGATCTCCTTTTTTCCCAGCAACTCTCAAAGGGGTTTTACAGCTAATGTTGTCACCGCATGTTCATCAATATATTAACAGCTCCTGATGGTTTTGTGAAAATGATGGTGAGTTCCAAGTCAGAAAGATGTTATTTTTTTTACAAATATTTTTTAAAATACTGTTTTAGGGAGAACTTAAGCATATTTTCATTGAATGATGGAAACTACACATAAAATTAATTCACTACTTTTCCCAGTGAGCTAATTTTCCACAAATAATTACAGAAGGAGTACAGTCAAAAGCCCAGGTCATAGGGGCTGATGCCCTTCAGTGTGAATAACATATTTATCCTAGGTAACAAATGGAAATGGAAAACAGTAATAGTTTTATATGGATATTTTTAGGTATCTTTATTTTGAAATCACTTAAAACCATTTAAAGGAGGTTACAATTTTTAAGAAATTACTGGCAATGAATACTATGTCTCTTTATCTTAAATGCCCAGAATTGCAATTAGAAGTATGATGTTTTATAAAGATTTTAAAAGTGACCTAAAAATAGCTCTTTATATAAGATTGTTGTTGTTGTTGTTGCTATTTCTAGTAACTTGTAATGTTCAAAGGATAGAAACAGGCACAAAAATTTCTGGCTTTCTTGTATGATAAGTGGACTTATACACCATGCTCTCTGGTACTCCACTTATACCATAATCAACAAACACGCAGATTTATACTGATTACCTATATAGGTTTCCCTTTCTAGGTGAGGTCTGGCTACAAGATATTTTATGTTAAACCTTACACTTATATAGAGAGGAATTTTGCTTATTTTTTGTCATGTAATATCCTTTATGAAACGCTTTGATAGTGTTTCCTGAAGACTAACTTTTTAGTATTTTGAGTTTCCACATTTGGTAGTATTTAGTAGGTTTTCAAACTTAGTCCTTATAGCAAACATTTTGTTTGTTTGTTTGTTACAAAACAAAACCAAAAATATTTGTTTGTCCATAGATAAACAAATAATCAGAAGACAACAGTCAGAATGTACACAGTAAAGGCACTTCATTATATGACTTTGATATCACAGGACTTTTCACGGCTATCACCAAATTATATCCATAAAAATGTGAAAGCCATAACCCACAGAATACTGTGGAAGTATACACTGATTATGAATCTCTGCTTAGCTTAGCTAACCCATGAACTCAAATGAAGTTTCAAGAGATTAATAAGAAAAATGTTTAGTTCAGGATCAACACACACATTTGAAGAACACATCCTTAGAGCCTCATGACTCAGCCAGATCAAAACAGCTTTTAACAGGACTAATAAAAGACACACCTCGAGTTTAAGGACTACACTGCTACTAAATTTTCACTGCTTTCCAGTCTGCAGAGTTGCCCCAAGGTTAGAGTAAATTTTCATGAGGAAATATCTCATTATCAACTATCTTTGAAAATGACAAGGAAATTCATCAGATTTGCATCAAGGTTTATGCCATTTTCAGAAAAAAACCCAACCAACCAACCAACAAACAAGCAAAAAACCCACAAACTAATATTTGACCAGGTAAGAACAAACTTATCAGTTTTTCAAGACACTTCAGAATCAAATGTCTCCCTTAGCTATAAATATGTTCTGCATTTTGGCAGCATGCCATGTAGTCAGTACACGTGTAGTATTTGTCACTGTCTTCTTGCCTGCTAGAAACCAAGTTGCAATTGCACGTTGTGATGTCTCAAGGACTTCGCACTGGACTGAAGTACTGGACTGCTCTGGTGCTAGGACTTTGCCTCTTTCCATCAAGGAGTTTGGACTCCATGACCTGTGGAGTTGCTGGCTTTCCTGTCTCCCTTTTAAATTGCCCAGCCAGGTCCTCTGCTTCGTACATGTGTAGGTCTGAATATATGTATATATTTGCCTTGAGGTTTACAGTGGAAATGTTATTCATAAATTGAAAAAAGGATATTGGGGAATAAAATGCCTGCAGCCCCAAAACAAGTAATAAGTCTATTAGTCTACAATATTAGAATAGTGTCTTTCAGTCCCCAGGGTGTGACCCTCACAGGATGAAATGTCATTCATTGTCAGAGTGACTAAACAGTTGACAGAAGCATGTAGTAAACCTGTAGTATTCAATAAAATCCTCTGAACACAGCAGAGATCCTTCCAATTTTGTGAAAGGGTTCTTATCTTTCTCAGACAAAACTCCTCTTTTTTCTGCTCAGTCTATGTATGAGTTGTAACCACCACAAAGCCTGTCTTCTTTTCCTCCTCACTATGAACTTCAGACTGGGGGTGGAAGAGGAGGAAGAGTGTGATAAGAAGTCCCTTTCCTCTGGGCCACGTTGTCGCTTACTCAATCCTACCAGCACATGCTGCATGTAGTGTTTGGAGCAATGGCAGCATAAATTCTCTGCTATTTCTAGTTATTCAAATTATGTGACATTTTGTGATGATCTGAGGGCATGTTTACAAGCAGTAAAAATATCCCAGTGTCATGAATAGACTAGAACCCAGATGCTATGATTCAGCTTCAGCTGCCAATTACTGCTATTTTGAATACAAACAAATCTGAAAGTAAAAACATTAAATTAAAGATATTAAATACATTAAGCAGATTTTGAAGTATTACCCTACTTTAAGGGGCACTACAGATTCCAAGAAAGGAAAAGAGTTCTTGCCCACAATTAAAACAGTAAATAGTATTATATTCTGTGTAGCTCCTAGGAATTTGGTCCCCCACAGTTATCTGTGGGATGCTTCACACTGCCACAGTAGGGTAGTTCAACATTTCAATCTCTTACTGTAAAAATTAACCTGTTTTTTCTAATACACTTTGAACTCTGTTCACAGAAGCCCACATTGCATGAAATTCACAGGCCCTCACAGAGATAAAATAATTCTCCTTTTTGGTGCACCACTGAGGAATGCTAAAAATAGTTGTACGTATCAGGAAAAAAAAATCTCCTTTGGGGACTGCAGTGTCTTTACCACATTAGAAAGAAGAAAATAGATATGTATATATGTGTGCAATTGAATCAGATTTCTCTGTATGATACTAAGTAGTTAGACTACATTCTGAAGATTCCCGAATCTCAGACCTATCTAGTTATTATACTTCTCTATTCCAAATGTAGAAGAACAGTGCATTAATTTCAATTACTGCATAACAAATAGCAGTTGTTATTTCCATTTACTTACATTTAATATATGAAAACATATTAAATACTAACACCTGTAAGAAGCATATATATTTAGGTAATATATAGATATATGTGCACACATCTAAATGCAGAGGTGTGTGTACAATTGGTTGCTATGAAGAAAAAAGTTCCTCATTGCCATCTATACCCTGTTGTCTGACTTCAGGAGGTGGGTGGAGTTTTGCATCAGTGGTATAATGCTTAACATAGAGAGGTTGGATTGACTTGAACCTGAGTCGCTGGGAGGATAAAGTTCTCTTATTAAAACCTTGCTGATTAACCCTAAAAGTGACACTGGTGACCTTGGAGACAGCACTAGGGATCTTCTTCACTAGAAGCACTGAAGATATGAAACTCTTACAGTCCTAATGTGCATATATATGCAGATCTCAACCACTTGCCCCACTCTATTCTCTTCTGAGATATTTTTAGAAATATTTTTAAGGGAAATGTAGCAGCAGTAAGGCCAATTATAATACATTTCATCTTGAAACATACCTGTACACTAGAATATATGTGAGGGGCATCGAATCACACTTTTATAGACAGCACAACAAATTCACCTGAAATCAAATAAAGGAAGTGTATGTTCATTACTGGCTGTGGTGAATTTCTTTTTGGATGCTATGTGCTTTAACAGCCCTTTATTCTTGCCTATATGCCTCTCTAAGTAGAAACAGTTTTATTAGATGTTGTGGCACCCTTCAGATTATATTCACGTAAACAAACAAAATATTACTTGGTGCCAAAACATTTGTATGGGTACTGAACAATCATCATTAAAGCAGTCAACATCAAGCATTCAGAAGTGGTTAACACTCCAAAGCATTTAGGTAAATACAGATTTTTCACTGCCTAAAAAATAAAAGAAGCTTTATAACTGGTTTTCCTCTATCTACAGAAATATTTTTTCGTATTTACTGAAAGTACTCTACTTATAGATAAGATATTATCAACTTATCTGTAAAATAAAAGGATATTTAGGAGTGGAAATGCTGAAGTTTCCTTTAACCATTGATATAAAATATTACCCTGAATTAAAAATAAATGTGAATGACAACTCAGTTATTACAGCTATAAGTAGCACACTTTTTAACATTCACTATATATATGAGAGTAATCATGTTTTCGTCCATGCAAATGTTCTTGTAGAAAGCACTTGTAGTGAACACTGTGTTATAATGAGATATGTAGGTCGTATCATCCAAAATGATTCTGTAAAGTTTAGCCACTTGATGCATTTGCAGGTGTGAAATATCTCAAAGGCTCCATTCTGATTAGATGAATTTCAAATTCTGTGACAAGCATGAACATGCCCTGTGCAGGACTGGGTGTTGAACACGCATAGCTATTTATAAATTCCACTTGATGCTCTTAATATTAGGGTAATCAGTTTGCTTTCCTTTTCATCTGTCACACTTATTTCATGTAGCACATGAGATTGCCATCGCAAACTATTCGTGTTTCCTTGGCTTAAGGAAAATCAAAATAATTAGGTTTTCTACCAATAATACATTGGTAGCCGCTGAATTTACTGTGATCTCTAAATCATGAGGCTCAAGACAATACAAAGCCAAGGATAAATTTTTGCTTTACTTATTCTTTCTATAACATTCCGGTTTTCATAAACGCATTTTTTTTTAATTTTCACACCAAAATCAACCTTAACTTAGAGGACAGATTTTGATAACATGTGTATGGCCTCTGTCTTCCATCTCCTAGAGTTCACCAGCTCTTCACCTCCTTTCAGACTATTCAAGTGGAGACAACCTGGGGCGAAAGCTCACAGCAAGTCTCAAGCTACTGCACATTACAAATGTCTTCACTCTGTCTCAGTGCTCCACTTTTCTCTATCTTAATCTGACTCCTATAAAGAGTCTAGAGTTAGTCAAGTCTGAATGACATTCCTAATCCACCAGTACTTAGAGCTGAACCGAGGTTCAAGGCTTTCCTTATCCCTTAGTCCAGAAATGAAGCTTGGCATCTCTCTCAGAAGAGCCCATGCTTTATCTGGGCCATCGAGTCAGTCACAAAACCATGCAAGTTAATTGGAAGCATTAGAAGGATTCTTAATCAAGCCATGACCGCTATTACTAACTGAGTACTGGGGGAAAAGGTGGATAATAATTTTTTACTATACATAATGATTGTCTTAAATTTGCACATTAGAGAAATCCTCAAATAGTGCACAGGGTCACTGAAATCCTGCTCTGAGGTTCAGCAGTTGCACAAATACACACAGAGCTTACGTGAACCAGAAAAATGAAACCTGTCCAAGATCCTAAAAGCTCCCAAACCGACATGCAGCTTTAATGTGAGCAACTGTAAGATGATTTATTTTTTTCAGATCAAATACACAAAGTTCTGGATGTAATTCAGTTAAGCAGTTTTACATCTTGCCACTAGGACTTTTTTTTCCTCTGTGCTAAGCTTTAATATCCTTTCAAATGCATTAATGTGTCCCTGGAACAGACGCTTAGAGACTCCTGCACGCTTTGAATATTTCCACTTTAAAGATGACTTTCAATACTTACTGAGACTCTATGTACCACATCTCTGGCACCAGAGCTTGTAAAACACTAAGAGAAACGGCTCCTTGCCCAAAACATGTCTGACAAGAAATATCTTGCTTCAGGTCATTCCACAGTTAGGGAAAAAAAAAAAAAAAAAGGGGGGACCATATAAACCACCTCATGGAGATTCATGCAAATATTTGTTTCCCTTTCAGTCAGCTCCCATCTCAGGGGCTTACCTTTGAATTTCAGGTGTGAACAATTCCTGCATGCCAAAGAGAAGATGGGGCAAAACCAGTAAGCTTCAACCAGTTTCTTTCTAAAAACTCTGTGTTCATTCTACTTCTGTCTTTAAATGCTATAGTGCAGCTCAGTATAATGATGGGGGTTCATGCATTAGAAGGATAAATTTCAGACAAACAAGATATGATTTTTAGCAAAAGGGTCAATACTCAATGTCTGAATTTCAAGTCTGAGAATAAGCCTGGATCTTAAAACAAGCCTTGCATAGTTCCATTTTTATTGCAAAGAATTTGCACATGAAATACCTAATTAAGACTGCATTTTACCATCCTATAATGACTCACAGTAATCAAGCAGGGCTGAAAAAATATTACCTATAATTTTACTATATAAAATTTATTATTTTGAAAATTTGACTCACAGGACAGCTCTCAAAGCTTGAGTAACTTTGGTTAGCTACCCAGGTAGTTTCTCAGTTGAGTTTTATCTTGTAAAGACACACTGGAAGAAAGTCTGGAAAACTTGTCCTGGATCCAACAGGAAATCTCTTCTAGTGCTCTAATTATGTTGCTGTACTACCACATAAGTACAGAATTATTCCACCCTCTGCATGGTTCTCAGGAGCACTTTCAAAATTAGTTCCTCCTTTCCTATCAGCACTGAAGCTCCTTGGTAAATGTCTTTTACAGATCTATTGACACTCATGCCTTTAAAATAATAACTTTATGGACACTCCAGATAATAAAATAGAGTTCATGACAAAATGTAACTGACTATCTACTTACTTTTGAATCTGAGGAATACTTTACACAGAAGCTAGCAAAATGGAAAAGAGATATGCAGGGAGGATGTGAGGAGTGATTTGCAATGCAAACTTGACAAAACTCAAGGGTGATTTTGTAGTTTGAGGGAAACAAATATTAAAGCTAACAATAATGAACAAAATGATAGAAGCATAAATAAACCACTAAAACACCACAGCATGCAGTTTAAAAGAAAAAAGTGTTTTCTGAGTTGTGAAATCTGGCTTTGCTGAGGGCTAAGAAGACTTTCTGAAAGGTTTTGACAGACCACATAGTAAAGTGTATCTAAACATGCATTAGCACACAGCATAAAGGAAAAAGAGAAGAAATTAGGGGTGTGAAGGCAGTTGAAGGACTAGGAACTTACTGGGATCCCATGGATGTTGTGGGATAGCTTCCACAACTGCAGTGCTGCAGTGGGCGGATACCTGAGCTTCAGGAGGGATGGGCTAGGTTGGGAAGGAAGAAGAGTTTTCCTGTTCATCAGAGCAGCAGAGATGCATGGAGCTATGCCTAGGGATGAATGATGAGCCAGCAGAGATTTTATGGGTCAAGAGTAGCATGCACACCAACATAAGGAATGTTGTAGTGAGCGTAACAGACACTCACTGTGTAGTGTGGTGTAGTGTAGTTTGATGGGTAGCACTCCGTATCTCTGACTGAAGAGAGGTGCACAGGAATCAAGGATGTGGGACTTTGTGTTCTATGCTAGCCATTGAAAAATGCTCAAAGTGTGGACTCCACAGAAAAGTGCTAAAGACTAACATTCCATCTACTTAATAGTTTGTGCTGTGTCAGAGGCAAGTCACAGGCATCTTATGCAGTAACTAGGGAAAAGATTACTCTGAGAAGGAAGAGCAGGGCTTTAAGTTTGTAGTCTATATAACCAGTAAGTCAATGTATTGCAGAAATGTACCTATAAATGTCCTAAAGAGAAAAACATTTCTTTTCCTTTAAGTTCCATTTTGCTCCATGTTTCCTGGTGACATCTATTTTAAACTACACTGTATTCTAAAGGCAAAATTTTAGAGTGGTCTAAATTAGTCTATGGTGATTACCCACATTGTACAGCTTACTACTGTTTTATTAATGCAAGATTAAAGATAATACTTTATTGGAAGAGATAACAGCAGAATTAACCTCTATTTACCTTTACATAATAAAGATTTAATAAAACATGGGAAAATGTCAATGAACAGCCTAATTATTCTAACATGAAATTTAAATGTAACTTAATTTTGTATTCTGCATGTTTAATGCTTTAAGATTAGTCATCATTGTTCTTTTCTCCCCTCTTACAATGCAGATTTAAAAATATTTCAAGCGGCCTCAGACAACTGGCTTATTAAATGTATCCTAATTTATTTTCAAATAAACCTAAAAAAATCTTTTTTCTGAAAGATATTCACCAAACCCCTGCAACCAATATATATGTCCATATCTCACCCTTGTCCAAATTTTTTACTATTGAATCAAAAAAGATCTTTGCAGTTTTATTACATCAGACAGGCATCAAAGGGGCAGAACACATAGGATTGAAAAATAACACAGCTGCACTTTGCAACCGAATGTTCTGCATCTGGCCGTGTTTTGTTGTTCATGTAATACTTTTCAATAAACAAAGATGTCAATCAACTTTCTTTGCAGCACATCACATTTCAGATTTAAACCACTTCAGACACAGAGCTGCCCCAAGCTCACACGTTTAACAGATAAAAATTCAGCTTTCTGTCAAGGCAGAATATAGTATTGATTGTAGACTGTATTTAGGCTGGTGTCTGTTGGAGCTATATTGCTTTCAAACTCATACAAAGTCCACTATAGGCACATAACATAGAATGTGTTTCTTTTCTAGTGTAAATTTTTTTAAACTTTCTACATTGATTAGTGGCACTCTCTAAATGACAAAAAAAAAAAAAAAAAAAAAAAGCAGCAGCCAGAGCTAGAGTCTATCCAGAAATCAGTGATGGGGGAAGTTACAAAAACACAATAGTAATCATGAAAACTTTGATCACTTGATTTGATTCTAGTGCTTCGTAAATTAACATAATTATTCAAACATGCTTCATTAAAAATCACAACTGTACAAGTCCTTCAGTTTAATGATCCAAGAACATACAGAATGAGCTAAGCTTTAAATAAATACATCAACTTTATACTAGATGGCCATGTCAGAGACTGGCAGGTTATTTGTTTTAAATAAAATACTGAATGCACTCTTGTTCCTTGCACAGTGTAGGAGACTGATGGCTTGCTAAAAGGAGCAGCATGTTCGCTAGTATATTTTACTGTTTATTCTCACATCCACCTGTACTTCTCTTGGGATCCCATAAGGTTAGATACCATGTCACTCCTAAGCTACTCTGAGATTGGCATAAAATCCCAGTAAATCTCCAACTAATTACATTTGAACTGTAGGTGTCACGGCTGATTTTGACCTTTAAAGTTTGGCAGAAGTTTGACAGTCCTTAAAGTGGCCCCACACTCTACAATAGTTGTTCTCTCAAAATTTAAAGGAATGAATAGGCTGCAGAAATCAATTATGTATAACAATGTAAATAAAGTATCCTGTGTATTAATACACAATGTCCCAGAAAAATCAAAGAAATAAACTTATCCATGGCAACCAAAATCCTCAAGAATGCACTGACATTCTCCTAAAACTGTAGCTGACAAAACACCAGTTGGCTTCATTGAAGGGTTAAGAGAAACTTAAAAAATTTGACAGAGGAAAGGGAAAACAAAATCCAAGTTAAGTTGTCACTCTCTGCTTATTTCCCTATATATATATGTATGTGTGTGTGTGTGTGTATATCTATCTATCTATCTATCTATCTATCTATATCTTGAGACATAGCAGGGCAGCTCTCATGAGTGGGTGTGAGTCAGGTTCCTGTTAGATTGTTACTCTTAACCTGGCTTTATAGTTTGAGACTTTGCTTTTCTATAGTATTGGGTAATTGAGTACCAACATTTTACTCACCCACAACAATTATCTCTTCTGTGAAGTATCATTTTACAGCCCACCACTTCCACCAAAAAAAAAAAAAAAAAAAAGAAAAAAAAAAACAAAACCAAAAAAAACCTGGTTGCCCAGAAAAATAGTGCATAAAATCTATCGCTGGTTTTCCAACCATGATTGCAAATGCCCTAGTGTCCAGACTGTGAATATCCCAGCTGTCATCCAGGGACTTTTAAAAACTGAAAACCATATGTCAGCAATACTAAAGCTGGCAGAGGTACCTTCATAGAATTGTAGAATGATTTGGGTTCAAAGGGGACCTTGAAGATCATTTAGTTCCAAGCCCCCTGCTGTGGGCAGGGACACCTTCAGCTAGACCAGGTTGCTCAGAGCCCCATCCAACCTGGCCTTTTTATTTTAAAAATTCTAACAGAAATCTGCAAGGAAGAAAATTAAGAATATTAACATTTTTACATTAAAAAAGTTTGCTTTATGTGTCCATAAATATTGATTTAAATGAAAATGCTAACATACTTTTGACAGAAAAGGGGATGGCTTCTGAGAAGGTTAATTAATTCTTATAATTGCCTGCAAATCATCATGTTTCTGCAAATTTTCAATAGAGTTTTTCATACAACTGTGGTGAATTAAGCATGTCTTAATCTGGATTTGAATCTCAGCAACAGATTATGAAGATTATTTGTTTCATACTGTTTATGTTTTGTTAGCCTTATTTGCAGAGAGGCAGTTCTTTGGAAAACTCTTGCACTAAATGTTCTCTTTCAACAGCCCAGATTTTGTAGTGTAATAGAGAAAGACACGATAAATTATTGCGAGCTCACAAATTGTGTGGGAGACAGGAGTCTGAAAATGATCATGCACACTCTATTATTGTTTGTTGTTCCTTTGGGAAGAGAAAACTTCATTTTTATCAGGTCACTAATAAAAAGAATTTGAGTATAAAAGAATGAGTTCATTTTATCAGAGAGACAGTTAAAACACTTAGAGTTGCAAATAAGGGAAATTAATTTCAAAAGAAAGGTCAAAATAAGAAGGAACCTCTGTAAACTTATTTATCTGTTGAGGGCTATGCTAATTATTTCACCATTCCAGCTACCCTGTGGGGCTGGCCACAGGAATTTACTGCACAACACAGGGCTGGCATGCTCTGGAGAAATCCTGATGATATGTATACTCTCCTCTTTTTAAAGCAGGCTACCCAACCACTCCCTCTTCTCACTGGAATGTGGAAAATAATAAAAAATGGAAATTTTGATTACATTTCTTTCTTCCTCCACGCTGTTATTTCCAATCCCTTCTTCTTCTGACCTCAAGAATGATCAAGCACTAAAACATCACATGGTAATGCAGAGGATTAGAGCACTTCCCACCATCCTGCCCCAACCCAATTAACCTCTTTTAATTAATATTTCTGCTGTGATGCTTAATTTGCACTTCTTATGCTGGCTTTTCATGGCTTCTTTTTCTCCCTGTTTTGAAGACACACAGGTAAAATTTGTCAGTAGCAATCTTTGCAAAACAACACTTTTGCAACAACCATTTTTAGATTATCATGGTTATTCTGCCATGGATTTAGTGTAAAGACATGCGTGATATAATCAACAGAGAAATTCAGAATGAAGAGCTTAAATTCAGTGGCATGCATCCATACACCCAGTTTACTTAGGGAGATCCTATTGGGAACACTATCACAGGGCTGCAAAAAAAAAATATATGCTACTATAAAGTTTAAAAGTCTCTCTATCATAGCAGTGTGAGAGGGTTTTCAATTTTAGTCTTTGAGTAAGATTTTCTTACAGTAACGCAATAATTTTTTTTCTGATGGCCAGAGAGACAACACACTTGTTCACGAGGGAGCCCTAGATCAAATGATAGCTAAGAGACAATTTTAAATTTATGTAGCCTCAATTTTCAGCCTACAGGTCATTCAAGCTCAACATTTCATTAATGAAATGCTGTCAATATTTCCCTGATATTGCCACAGGTTGACATATGGCATTATTCCAATGTAAGATTTTTGCACATTAGTGACTGGGAAATCAAGAATATTCCCCCAGACACCTGAGGTATGATTAATTCTCTAATAGTCTTTCTGTATCAGTTTGGGAGGAAAAGAGAGATCTTGTACCACGGAGGAAAGAAAGTGGTAACAGTAGAAAGAAGATAGCCTTGGTTTCTTGCCTGGAGCACTGACTTGGCCAGCTGCCCCACACAAAAGCCTTTACTGTCCTGCAGCCCAAATAACAAGCTAGCAGAATGGCAGCAGCTCATAATGTACCTTGAGCAGAAATAATGTCAACTTTGAAAAAATTCCATGAAATCCTCCAAGAGAAAGAGGAGTTAGTGCTGAGGGTAAAATAAAAGTGAATCTGTTCTATCTGTTGGGTTAAGGATGGGAGTCTATCAACATTTTTTAAGGTTAAAGGAAAGTTAGGGAAGAAAAAAAGTGCTGAAGATTTGATAGAGGAAGCAGATGCTCAGGGATGCCTTTCACTAAGTTGAGTATTAAGGCCAGCTTTCGCATGTACGAAATTAAGAAAGCTGGACAGATTTGGCAACTGAACAGATCCAGGTCTGTTCACCATCAGGTGGACTCGGACATCTTAGTAATGTTGTCAGTGAGATTGTCATAGCGGAGCCACTCAAGTCCTCCAGCCTAGAGTAGTTATTTTTGTCACAAAGTAACTGCCTTTGTTAACAGAATAAAACACATCAACCACACATGAACTGGTAGGCTGAAGAACAATTAAACCACTTTCAGGACCAAGCTTTGCAAAAGAAGCCCTTATAAAGTTACTTGGCTCCCATTTCCCCACATTGTTTTGCATTTTTGTGGCGCCTGCAATGAAAGAATCAAATGGCTAAAATACTGAGATTTTTAATGGAAATGCTGACAAGGCCACCAAACACTGCAGATCTAGCAGTGCTGCTGCAATAATCATAAAGTAAGCAGTGCTAGTCTTGCACACAAATTAGAAGAAAGTACTGGATGAAGGTCCAATACCTCCTTCTAACATGAACTTCATTATCAGAATGTTGGTTTGGATGGCTAAGCATGGGAATGGTGAAAATAAATGTCAAAGACAGCCCATCAAATATCAATTTCCAGTTTCAGTTTTCAGTTTCAGGAACATGGTATGTGTATAGCAAGACAGATAGACACAGAGAAATGAGCCCTAATATTATAAATACACAACATATATTTAACTCATCACATCTCTTTTGCTATTTCTTTGGTGTTGTCAAAATTGTATAGGCAATGGTTTTATATCCCTGTTTATATCTGAATTTCTCTCACGGTAAGTTAGCCTTGCTGTACAACAAAGCTTTGTTCCTGATGGGAAGAACAGCTTTGGCCCTTTCTGTAATGCTTTTCCCATTCACTATGGGATCAGGATGGCAGAGCCAGTAAAAGAGCAGAAACCAATGACTTTAAGTGCAAAATACTGACAAAGAGACAGAATGGAAACCTAGCTCTTTGTATGTGAGAAATCCAACTCTGGAAAGGAAGGTGTGTTTTAACTGCATTTGTCAACTAAACCCCACACAGCCACCAACTCACTCTCCCTGCAGCAGGGAGGAGGAAAGAACTGGAAGAATAAAAGTGAGAGACCTCTTGTGTTGAGCTAAAAACAGTTTAATGGTTAAAGAAAAAGCTGTGCACACAAGCAAAGTGAAATTGGGAATTCATTCACCACTTCCCATGGGCCAGTAGGTGTTCAGCCATTCCCAGGAAAGCAGGGCTCCATCATGCTCAACGGTGACTTGGGAAGACAAATGCCATCACTCTCAGTGTCTGCCCCCTTGCTTCAGAAGCTTCACACATGTAGCATACACAAGGACAGAAACATATTCTCTAGGATTCAGTAAAAAATGATCCTTAGGCTATAAAAGACAGTGCAGACTTGCTTGTATATTGAATGATGCCATTTTGGGTGCACTTAAGTCAGTTAGCAAAACTGATATTTGACTAAAATAAAATCTTCTAGTGCCTATACAAGCACGATTAATACCTCAACACATTGAAGTTGTACGAATTTTACAGATCTCTTTCTCAAGAAATATTTTTTTCTGTCCAGTGGATGAGTGGATATGAAACATTTTGTTCTTTCCAAATGAGCACCTAGGGTATATGCTTTTCGAGGTTAGAGGCCTAGCTGTCTCATCAAAACAGCATTTTTCATGGTTTCTGCTTGTACTTTCCAGCAACGTCCTGATATAGTAAAAGTATAGCTTTTGTCATAGCATTTATTCATCTAGATTCAATTCAGCTCATACACATTGCTGACGATCACAGAGACCAGAGAAAAAGATTGCCCAACCATATTCCTATTTGTCAAAAGAGCTGATTTTTCTTTCTTAAAGGAAATTTTGATACAGATCTTAATTTCTCACTTCTCATTTTGATCACCATCAGAAATGACAAGCAGGATAGAAACATAAGCCTCAAAACTCAAGTTTGGTCTGAGACCAGATTTAAAGTTTGGAGATACTTCAGGATGCTTATTTCAGGATTTTGGTTTCTATCCTTGTAGAGACAAACTCTCGCCACATTGTGCAGATGAAGGTATAAGGCCAAACTATAAACCACATAGGTCCTTTACATTCAGGATAATTGGGCAGATCCACAGTCATAAATTTCTGTAAAATTGCATGTAACTCCACGGTCGGTGTCATAGTGTAACTGAATAATGTTCAGAACTGATGCTGATTAGTAACCAAAACTGCATCCAGCTTTTCAGATCAACAGAAAAGTTTCAGGATCTGGACTAGACTGAAAAGAAGAGCATCCAACCAATCTATAAAGTTCCTATTGTTCTTTAAAGCAGAAAACATCAGGAGTGGGTTGTTAGATGAATTTAGCAGCAGGGAAGCCTGCAGCTCATCAGCTTTCTCTTCCTCAAAAGTAGGTACTTATTTCAGTCAAGAGGAGTTGTTGCTGGGGTTCTCCAGGCATGGTGATATTTTTGTAATAATAAAAAAGTCTGAACAATGCAATTGTACCCCCCACAATCATCCTTTTTGTTTCTCCACTACAGTAATGCACTTCTTTAGATGCACAAGGTTTATAGTTTGATTGTCAAACTGTAATGCATGGAAAGAGACAAACAAAATAATGGCTAGCATTTCTTGTGAGGTGGACAAAGGCACACAGACTGGGTGAATTTCTTTTCTTCCCATACTTGCTTCTTCTCAAATTCTTCATGGGAACAGTTTTCTTTATAGAAGATTTTTCATTTACTTTTAATGAACACAAAATCTTCATCACAAATTCCTTTTTTGCTTTAAAGAGTAAAAGACTTTTGGGGAAAGTTATCAACAGGACCCTTCTCTTTAGCTCAGATGTGCCACAGCAGTTTCAGTATTTTCACAAGAGTTTTCTCAGTAAGGTCCAAATAAAGAAAGAGACCTGAATAAAACCTGAAGACAAAGCTCTCAGAAGTCCTATTCTGAATGTGAGTATACCTAGGTGCTGTTGACCTATGGCTCCATGAGAAAATGCTGGTGTTTCCTCACAACCATTGTGGATCCTGGATCAGGCTTTGACACAGAAACCCCTAGCCTCTGCTGGGCAACTCTCATTTCTAGCCAACATGTAGAGTAGGAGAGATTTCCATTGGTGTCTGCACACCACCAGCAGTGTTAGTGCATACAGTCAGCTTTCACCTTGTTAGCAACTGTCATGGTTATTGCACAATCAGTCTTCCCTACACATCAAGCATGAAACATCTGGCCATCAGCACTGTGGAGCAGCACCATAAAGTAACAAATTGACATAAGGATCAGTAATGGAAGGAAACCAGCTGTATCTGGGAAGGTCTAGAAGCAAAAGAGAAACAGAAGTGCAGCATTTCAAAATTAAAGCATTCCTTCTTTTCTTTTTTTTTTTTCATTATTAGGCATCTGAGAAAGTTAGGGAAGAAAAGTAACTTTTAAGTCAAAGTCCAAAATGGTCATTTTAGGAGAAACAACTGACAGTACAAGAAGCAATCACAGTTCACTGTTGATTTGATTCTTGAATGTGCTTTGTTTGTAAAATAATGCAAGCCTATAATAATAGAAGACAAATAAAAAGTACTGGACTTCAATTTTCTGTTTTGCTACTGCCTAGTTGGAAGACCAATAAGATATGTCTGACCTCTCAATATTTTTTTATTCACAACCTGCAAAACAGATACAATAGAAGAGAATCAACCTGTGACATTTAATTAATATATGTAAAGCAATAGGACACAAGGAGACAGTAAGTATTATATATTTTCAAAGTACACATTTTGTCCCCCACAAACTATGTATCAATATTTGAAGGAAACTCAAGATATCTCTTATTTTGCTTTTGAAATGAACCTATTTCCCTTTTTAAAATATTTTCCATTTTATAGCAATCATTAGAGACTGGTTCTCCCTATCTTCTTGCTGATTAATGTCTAAAAAATGCTGCTGTTTAAAAAAAGTGGCACAAATAGGGTGAGGACTGCCCTGAAAATAATCATTTGAAAGGCATGTTATTCACATGATACTGATAAAGCCCAGTGTTGTTTTCCTTGGGGTAAAAAGGGCTCCTTCCCTTACCATACAAATAGCATAAAATATGCAAATAAATTTTACATTCAACAAGTCAAATATTCTGCATGTTTAATTTACAAGTTAACAAAATTCAAACCATTTTAAAGGCTACAAACATGCCATAAAATAAAAGATGTTCCACGTGGCAGAAGCTGTACTGTTGCTCATTGATAAATTATTTTCTAGAATTCACATTAACAACCATATTACTGAAGTGTTCTCTAGCCCTCCAGTGTTACAGTTCAAGGTAATATGTGACAGATTTGAACATTCTTAAGGAAGAAAATCTCCAGAGTGTGTAGACTGCGGCTTTGCTCACTGGGAGATTACAGTGGCTTTTATATCTGTTACAAACGTGCAGTTATACTGATAACTTCAAAAGTGGAATATTATATATCATGCTAAAATTCTCCACCAGCCCATTATGTTCTTTCTTTGTTTCTTTTGTGCTTACCTTTTTTTTTCCTTTTCTTTTTTTTTTTTTTTTTATGTAGCTATTGCTGGCTTGCCAGAGATCTTGAACTTGAGAAAGGTTAGACATCACAATGCTGAAGCAGTTTGTGAGCATCAGCAGATTTAGCTTGTAATTTCATTGATCTATGTGGGCTTGCTGTTTGCAAACCAGCTGCTGCACTGTTTCCCCACAGCTACTGATCTGAGTAGCATTGATTTTTTCCCTTACATTAACATAGCATTACTTCTTTAATGGGCATTAAATGACTGGATGTAAATACAAACAGGGCTTCAACAACAAAAGAGAAAAAATGCATTAGTTCTTTTTATTTAAAGAACTATATTAATATTTTTCAAGAAAAAAAATTAAAGGCACGAGTTATTGATCAAAATAAATGCTATTTTTATTGTTGTAATTTCCACGTTTCTTTTGCCAAGAAATAATCTTTTTCCCTTACTGTGTTTACTCATAGTCCAAAAGGTTGCATCTTACAAAGATTGCCTTTTTGTCTCAGTAAAAATGGTAAAATAGATGTTTTTAAGAGAAAACAACACCATAGCTCTTCATTATGCTTACACTAAATCTAGATGAACCCATTTCAGCTTTGAAGGAGATATCTCTTTTAGCCCTCACTCTTTAACTATTAAAAAAAATTGAATGGACTTCAGTTTCCCCAGAATGGATATGACATCTGCAGCACGCCATGAACCGAGTATCTTACGTAAAATATGCTTAATATAAGGTTATACTCTCATCACATGCTACTTTAGTCCTTTAGTGGGTAGTGTTTTAAATAATCTTAGAAATTCAAAATTCAATGCAGTGTAGGAAGGACAATGGAGAAAAAAGTAAACCAGATGTTAAAACCCCAACAAAACTCAAAACCAAACCCCAGAATCTATTAGCTCGGTCATTTATGAATGAGTCTGATCAGGCAAAGGTTCCTGATCCTCTTTAATAGTAAGTGGCAACCAACAGGGATGTCCATACCAGAAAGAGATGCAGAATTAAAAGTCTTTCCTATAGCAGATTTCATGAAGAGGAACAGAATTAAGAGTGCTGGGAAGTAACAGGTAAGAACTTCCAAAGAACACCAGTGGTGGGTTACAAATGAAAGTAGGCAGCAATGTCAGTGCCATAATTAAAGTACCTCAAAAACACAGACACTCCAGCAAGATCTAACAAGAATAGGACTTCCTTTTAAGTATTTATGAAGGGGAATTTTTATCTTCTATGACAAACACAGCTTATGTTCTGATATGGAGCCAGGTTACCCTGAAGATAACCAGTGATCTGACAGATGGAAATTCCTCATTCTCATGTAACCATGTCTACTCCTGTACTTAGAGAGAGCAAATAATTTCGCATGGCTGCTGCAGTGATATCTGAGAAAGAAGATAAATTGTTCTCACTAGAATATAATGATGTATGGAATGGTGTTGAAACTGAAAATAACTCATAAAATGAGGACCAAAATTTACCTTTATAGAAGTTAAAAAGTATGTGTTGTCAATCTAACCTCTCATAGTCTCACAGTCCTATCAATCTGACTAGCCAACATTTAATGCCAGTTTTAGCAGATGCAATTTCCAAATCATTAAAGATAATATTAAGTAACACTGGCCCCAATGTGAACCTTTAGATCATCCTACTATTAACCTCTTTACACTCATAGGAGAAGACTTTCAGTGCAAGTTTTTCACCATCATTTATTCAATTTTTAATCCACTGTGAGATTTTGCCCCTTACCTCATACTTATATTTTTCCCTTAATAGTCTTTTATGATGGACTGTATCGGGAATTTTTTGTAAATCCAAATAAATTATGTTCACCAGGTCACCTTTATCTACTATTTTATTAACTTTTCCAAAGCACTTCAGCAGGTTAGAGAAGCATGCTTTCCCTTTACCAATACTGTGCAGGTTTGACCCTATTAGGTTATATATATGTCCATATGCTGAACTATTCTATCCTCAGTTATTTTCCCCAGAAGCAAGACTAAGTTCAATGGTTTTAATTCCCAGGATCTCTTTTTAGTCCTGTTTTAACAACCCACACCATATCAGAAATTTTCCAAACATCACTGGTCTATATCACTTCTTACAAGTGTCTCCTCTATTTCATACTTTATTCTGATGCATGTTCTTCTATCTACATTAATTGTTTTCCATTTTTACATGAGTTTATCAAATCAGTGCAGTACTTCTTTGTAAAAGACTACAGTTTCTGATAGTGCTGCTCTGCCTCTAATATATTTTGCACAGTAACTACATCAGCTGAAATCTATAAGAAAGAACAAGGTGAGATTCTGTATAACTATTGAACTCTTCCCAAGGTGAGTAGGTAATATGATTTTAATTTGACTTTTTTTTTCTTTTTAATTATTTTGCCTCTCCAAGTACTCAGATGAGCAAGTATTCACTTCTTCGTTCAACGTCATGAAATCAATTTTGCAGTTTTTGGGGATTTTGGAGTTTTAATTTTGTGGATAGACGTGGATCATCAACCTCAATGGATTATTTTCTAGCCTCGCTTTGAGCATTCTTCTTAGACAAACTATGGAAAGGAAGGATCAAATCCTAACACCACCAATACATAAGTAACTGGTCAAACTCACCAGCAATATCCAATACCAGGATTTATTAAAACTGGTTTTCATATGTATCTGGCAAATGACAGAAAGAAAGAGATTGTGAAAAGGTATGGATTTGTATTCTGGTCTTGTAGAAGATGTTCTTGGTCTATGCTTTAGGTACACAGGTCTTAATGATCAGGAAATATTGTTGAACACGATTTTTAGTGAAAAAACATTGGAAATTCCCACTGAAATGTGTACATGGCTAAGTAAAGGTCAGTAAGGTATTGAGTAAACCCGAAGTGCTCACATTAGAGGATTAGAAACTCAGAATTTTCAGCATTCAGTGAAGTCAGTGGACTTTCCTCTAGAATTCGAGACTCACTGTCCTTAGCAATCCGGTCTGAATTTAAATGGATGAGAAAACTGAAAAGGAACTTGAACTGAAAATTATGGGTTTGTTTATGAGCCAATATAAAGCCAATATAAAGCCACCAAGTATGAAAGCCCAGGTTTCAAACTATGCTGTGTTTCTACAAAACCCACACCTTATTAGCTTCAACTGGGTCTGAATTTCATTACAAATATATCACATAACTCTAACTATAATTATTAAGGTAGATTACTGCTGCCTTTGTTTTCCCTTCAAATAGAAGTTTCAGTTTCATCTGTGTTCAGAGATTCTCTGTGCTGCACTGTTAAGCACAGATTTCTGCTTAAATTATAATTCTATCAGCTTTAACATATGAAAATAGAACACATTTTAATGTGTGTGTTGAACATTAAATCATTTTTGCTTCAGGGAAACTCTTGTAAACAGTAACTGTCAAAAATTATAATGACACAAAATTAAAATAATAGGAAATAGTCTGTAACAACAGCTTTTCTAATCATGTCAACACAAGTTTGTGTCTGCATCTTCTAACTATTGCTTCACAAAAAGTAGGAAGGTTGAGGAAGGAAAGCTCAGGTATACAATTTTACACTTTTGAAGAAGAAGAGCTGACAAATATCTTTGCTACCTTTTTTTTGCTTGCTTACTGTGAAGTACCCTTCCATCAATGTAGGAAAAATGCAACCAATTTAATATATGTATATTTTTGTTGTTATGACAATTACCTTTTCAAAGAGAATTTTTAATTCCTCAATGGTTTTTTTCACAAAAATATTGGAAAATATAAGAGTATCATTTAAGCCCTGCAAATTGGACTAACTTCTGAAAGTCTGCATTAAGTGAGAAAGAAGCTGATCTGAAGAAATTAAACTGCATCAGAAATATTGACAGACATACAGATTGAATTACATGAATATAAGATAGATACAGACATAGAGCTGTTCTGCTTAGATCAATGTCAAATGAATTTCAAGATTATTTCACTTTTGGTTTTATGTCTTTTTTTTTAGATTTTAATTTGAATTAGTAGTATGGAATAAAATCCCTATTTATTAACTTTAACTTACCAACAAAAAATATCTAACTAGTAAAACCTCATCTGAAGTTAAAATCTTCCATTTTATGGATGCCAAGTACCAGTATAGTTTACGTTCATCATGATGCAAATTATTCAAGAGCAAGAAGTAAAAACTGATACTTGAATGTTTCCGTCCAATAATGTGGCACGTAACCAATGTACAGAGGCTGTATGTGTATGGTGAGGTTGTATTGCCCCCTATAGTCACTCTGTGTCAGCTGGAAGAAGACAAGGAAGAAGCTGGAAGAGAAAGGGGAAAGTGGGAGAAATAATTTGCCAAAAGTGCTACACCTTTAGTCCAGATTCATACTTTGGAAAGGGCATAGTGGTGAACAGTGGACAAACCTTTCTTGCCCATGCTGTTCAAGAAGACTTTGTATGTGCTATTCTCCAAGCACATACACATGAAATAAAATGTACTCTCAAATCCAGCTTAGAAGGCCTCTGCAGTCCCTGTGGTCTGGCTGTGTTTGGGATGCATTTGCTGGATGCTGGTACCTGCACACTGAAAGAACACCAGGGATACCAGTGTACCTGCCCTGTGGACTCAGATGCAGGAGGTGGTTGACTTTGATTCACCAGCAAAAGGCAGGAGATCCCACAGGTGACATGTCTTTTGCCCTTGATGGACATACCTTTGGGGACTGAGCATAACAGCATAATAATTCCACTCTAAGGAACGAAGAACTAGGAAAGTTGTCCCTAAATTTCAAAGTAGAGACATAAACTGCTCTTTGATGCAGCATCAGTACAAGTACCAGAAAGAGAGAGAATAGGCTCAGATAAAGGTTTCTGTTCAGCAGTAAGAGAAACCACAAAGAACACAGCCAGTTTGTTCATGCTGCCCATGGACACTGGGAATGCTGCCCTTTAAGGCCTTTGGGCCTGTGTGGGGCAGAATGTTCCCCACTTTTCACCATCATTACAAGGAAAAGACTATGTTCCTGGACTCAGATTTTTCAAGCCAAGCACATCTTTCTTAACTTTTCTGTTAGCTAAAAATTGTTATCTATCCACAGAATTAATTAAATCTCAGCTGCTGCCCTACTACTTTTCTCTTATGAACACAATTATGCACAGCATTCAGTATATCTTTTAACAGGCACAGACACAATATAACAAAAAGCATTAAATTCTTCAGGATCTCTTAAAAATATCTGACCAACTACTGGTGCTAGTGTGCCAACGACTTCATGGAAATGGCAGATATTCAATAAGTTCTAGACCAATACCATCCTTCATTGGGTGCAATACACTTATCATTATTTGTCTTATTTCTGGGAACAGCTTTTCTACTACCACAATTCTAGGCACATCTTCAGCTAGAAAAAGTTTGTGTTTCTCCTAAGAGGTGATAGCTTTCATTTTTCAGTCTCTTACCTCTTTTCCCCTTGGTGGCACAAACATGTTTGTAGTGACACAAGGGACTGAATGGAGAATTTATGGAGCTAAAATCCTATGCTTCTTTCCTACCATGTTATTTTTAGTTTGGGTCGGTTTTGGAGGCTCACCATGTAGCAGCACCAACGCTTGGACTTGAACAAGGGATAGGAGAAAAAGAAATAATAACAAAAGGTTATTGTTACTCCCTAATTTAATGTAAGTGATATCTTGTGACAATTGGAGGGCTTTCTCTGTATAGCTATGCTTTCAAGAATATGAAATGTCCTTAAAATGCCTCTATATTTCATTTGGTCTGAGAAAAAAATACTATGAGTGTTCCCATCCATGTACCTTTACAAATATTCTCTGTCTAGACAGGAGAGTCCTGCAAAGCGGAGCTGAACAACTTGTTTAGTTTTTGTGAGTATATGCCCAGACATAGTCCCATATTAAACCTTTATTTTATTATGATGACTAGAGACTCAATAATGACTAAGCTACTGATGAGATGTGATTGCTGCTTACCCAGCAGATCAATACTGTCTCACTGCCTCCTGATGTGGAGGGGTGTATCCTGATAGTATTCAAATGTTCGATCATGTTACTCTTAACTGCAAGCTCTCTGAAGCAGGGTCAGTTTTTTATTCTATTAACCCTGTAGCTAGCATGGATTCTGTAGCTCATGAAGATATGAAGTTAAGCAGAAATAACTTCAAAGTTTACCCACTAAAAACTGTACAATATTCACCAGAGGTGTTACATCTTCTAGTTGTCTCACCTAGAAAACTGACTTTATTCTTGTATTTTCTAGTCTCTCATTTTATTTTCTTTCCATCCTATATATATACACTAAAGTACTGTTGCTTACTAGATATCATTGTGTAGCAATTCAGTTAATGCAAACTTTTAACAGTTAGCAATTCAAGACTATGTTATTATCTTTGCCCTTTATTTCCTCGTAGCTATGATACTACACAAACACATACACACGTATGTATTGTCTTACTTCATTGGTTAGAGGACAATTCTGTAAGGATGACTTGCTCATCCATTAAATTTTTTTTTTGTCTAAATTACATCAAGCATTTTTCTTCAACTGACATGATTTGATCATGTCCAAAGAACATACAAACAGTATGTCCTTCAATTCATGAAAATGGGAGAGTTTCATGATGTTAGGAGCATACTGTAACTTCATGCTAAAGAACCAAAAGTCACAGTGTGACACAAGTCTAGCCCCATAAATGTGCAACCAGCTTTCAGCCACAGTGCGCTACCTAACTGGTGCAGAAGACAGTGACACATTTAGGGAAGCAACATTTCTGAATGCTAAACATACAGAGATGAGCCACTAAATCTTATGAATTATCCATGCAGAGCAGACAGAACATTTGTTTTCAAGGTCAAATGAGAAAGATCCCCTGACCCATGTGGTAAACTACACGTTAATACATTTATCCATCTTTTGAATGTAAGGGACAAAGTCAACACAGAGAGAAATGAAGCAGTGGGGTAAGTCTGTCAAGCTACCAAAATCATTATGCCATCTGTTTTACTGGCATTTTTTATGTCTGTGCAGGGCATACACAATGAAAAAATAGATCTCTAATTCAAATCTGAGTTTCTTCCAAACTAGACTGCAGTATCAAATATATTTACGTTCTTTGGATAACTCTTAATTGATTTTGTTTTACATAAAGCTTTTTTCATATTCATTTAATAACCTCATAACTAATGCAACAAAAAGCAAAACAAAATGATACTAGATTTCTTAAAGGAAAATTGTCTCATAAATGCTTCTAGAATTCCCCCTGGCCTTCACCAATCAAAACAGAGTTTTGTTATGGTTCTCAACACTAACATTTAATGAGTAACAGTTCAGAAAAGAGGCAAGGTGGTCAATTGATTCTTCCCGAATACTTCTGACAAAAAACTAATATACTACTATATACTAAACAACTATATAACAATTACATACTAAACCTGATGGGCTGTTGAAACACAGTTCTTTGATAGTTTAAGAGAAGGCACTTTTACTACTAGGAAGCAGAAAAGAGAATGAATTCTAACTGAGAACTCAAGTTTAAACTCTCTAATAGGGCAAAGAAGCTCAAAAGTTAGTGCAAATCCATCCTAAAGCCCTTTAAATTAGCAGAATAGGGTAAAAAGATCTTACTGGGACTCAGAGTATCACAGCTTCTCTTGCTTTACTCTTGCCTTACCAGGAAGAATAAATGACTTGACTCCTTTACAGGGCATCATCCCTGCCTTGCCCCATCATAGAGAAACCTGAATTTCTGACTATTCTGATTAGACATTTTTCTCCCTCCCACACTCACAGTGAGAGAGGCAAATTCACATTTTTCTGTTTCTCCCACTACAGTATTGTAAAATCTGAGCTGGACTGAGCATTTCTGTCAGAGGATTCTACCCAGCAATATAAAGGCTATGACACATGGTACATACAATGTATCAGTGTACCTGTATTACAGTTTTTCTAAATCATTGGGATAACACTAGATAAAAATAATTTGGAACATTTGCATCTCTGATGACTGTAGAGTGGTAGGATCTTACAACAAATATTTCTGAGTATTCACCACTGTGTTTTTTGATATCTCTACACAGGCAGTTGGTTTAATTTCTTATATATCCATGTCATTTTTCTTTCATATTAATATTCCCATATGACAAGTACATTACTTCAAGCTGCTGAATTGATTTTCAAGAGGAATCTTGGTTTACATAAATTGTCACTTTTCACAAAATTAAAAAAAAAAAAGCCAGATTCAATTCCATCTCTTCTAAGAAGCATTGAGAAATACACCAGAGTAGGAAAAAATTATAAGCTAGCAGAACCAATCATATTGTTTTTACAAATACTTGTGAAAAAACAGTGACTAAAAAGTCTGATCAAGGAAAAATCCAAAAGCTCAGTGTATTTCCTCCTCTGGATGGTTCAAGTTTAGAAACTGAGAATACTCTTTAAAGACACTGAAACTAAGGTAGCTTTTCTTGTTTACTACAGGTACACCATCTCTAGAACCAATGAAAGATGTCAGTGGTGTGTCTGTCATAGAGATATTTTCACTGTGTGGACACACATCAGAGAGAGAGAAGCACAAAGTACAACATTGCTCACCAAAATTTGTCTACACTGGTGTATCTACTGAGTGTTTTAGATATATTCAGCACTTTATTGCTGCCTGCAACCAAAGTCTACTCATGCAATAGGTTTTGACCCTTTATAGTTCTATATAACTCTGTGATGTGTCTGCAATAAAATATTTCCTATTTGTTTCCTATGTTGTCCTAGATGAATCTCTTCCCTTCCTTTCTTTCCGTTGCCACTGTCTCATGTTTAACTGCAATAAAATATGTTTTGCTTTAATGAAGAAATTAATACACAATATCCTAATATTCTAACACTTATTTATAACACCATGTAATTGCATTATATAAAGTGCCCTATAAAATAGTCCAGTTGCTCTTCATTCTTATCTGTTGTGTTTTGTTCAGTTTGATATGATAGTGTAGAATAATAAGAGCATTAAAATTGCATGATTGCTGTATTGGAAAAATACCACTGATGTTGGTCAAGTACTAATGAAAAATTAATGCAATTCCTCACCAAATTTGGACTGCCATTTTAAAAGCAGTCATCTAAAACCAGGCAGTATTTAGAAATGCATGACTACAATGTTTACCCATGAAGAAAACAGTGTTTCTTTATAATTCCAAAGAACCATATGTCTCTTTTAGTAGATCATACCAGTTTCTTTTGTGGAGGCTAATAAGGGTCATTAAACACCAATGGGTCTCTGAGTCCTTCTTCAGAGTCAATGACATTGGCTTCACCAGGGATCTCATTTTCCTTCTGTACAAGATCTTCAGGGCAAGGGAGGCAAATGAACTATGAAAAACATAATCACTGCTTTTACTGTTGCTTTTTTCATCATAAAAATTCCATTTATTTAAATTCCATTAAAAAACACATTTGTCTGCTGAAATCATAAATATATACTTTTGTCATAATTTTTCATTTTATAAAATAGTTTTATCATTCTTTCAGGGGAAAAAAATAAATATTCTCCATAATAAATAATACACAAACTTTTTACACAAACTTCAGGACAAAGCAAGTGGTTAACAAAGTAAATTCCTCCAGAACAGTTTCTCAGAAGTGACAGGAAAATATTTCTCAACCACCTGAGGGGATTAACAGTCTAACATTCAGTTTCAGAAGTGTCTTGAGCACCAAGGTTCGGGTTTTCAAAAGTACCTCAGCCTTTAACTCACATTTTAATTTAAGAGAGTTAGACCCTCAAAACCTATGAGGATCTAGAATTCAGGATGAAAAGCCTTACTGAAAGTCAAGGGAATTTGAGTTATCAAAGGCCAGATTTTTTAAAAAGTATTTGAGGAACTCAGAAGCAGAGATAGGTGCCTAGCTGATTTTTTTTTCAAAGCAGAGTGAAGAAGGGTTAAGTCCCTAACACTCACTGAGATTAGTGTGTTCTTAGAAAGTGTTAAGTACACCTCTGGATCTAAATACCTTTAAAAACCTTTCCTTGAACTGGTTTTGAAAGTGGGCTTTATCATCTGAATGCAATGATTTATGCTATGCTTAAATCTTGACCTCACAAATATTGCCATAGCCATGCTTTACTCAGATAATTTTACATCATAATCTTGATGGAAATGGGCAGAATTAGATAATAAAATCCTATTTTTAAAAAATTTAGTTGGTATTTGGATCCATAAATTGAAAATAATACACACTTTTGTTCCACTGTGATCGTACTTTGGAGAGCTCTGTTAGACCCTGAGCATGTTCAGTTTCAGGAATTCTCCCTGTATATGCTTAGCAGCCCAGACCACAATCATGTATGTATGAAGAAGTCATATTGTTAGAAGTGCTAGAGTTTGACAATACAAATTACTAACTTGTTATCACTATATTTACCATGGTTGGCTTTCAACATGAGGCAAATCTGGCAAGATGCAGTTTTGGATTTTGATTTCTGAGGAAGCAGAATTTCTTTTCGGTTGCATTATACCATTATTATCTGCAGCTCCATTTTTCAGCCTCTGATAATTTATTTCTTGCTTTTATAATTTACCCACATAATTATCTTATCTAAATATATTTTTCCCTAAAACAGGTCTCAGTATTCAGCCCTCAAAATGAATCCACTCTTTAGAACTGAAAACATTAGTTTCTTCCTGAGTAATGTTTGATTTTTTTCTGTACTGACTGGCTTCTGAACACAGTGGCTGATGGTAAGCTTTGTCAAGAGATGCTGAGATATAAAGAACAACAGGTTACCTTATAATCTCTTCTTGTTAATGCCTGTTCTGGAGAGCACCTGCTGTCTTTAAAAGGGATTTGATTGACCCAAGATTAAGAAGTCTCCCTACAACAATTACTGTTCTTATCACTGAAGAATACTCATACCAATGTGACATCTTCCTGATGGTTTCAAATCCACAGACTGAGGGAGAGATAAGAGTCAAAGAACCATATAGTGCAATTATAAGACGACATCAAACCAGTCCAATACAATTCCATTTTGGAGAAGAGTAAAGCTATCAGACTAATTGATTTCTGCCTGAGAAGTAACTATTAGGACAAAATAGCCTCTGATTTCATTTAAAGAAATTTTAAAGTGCAATGGTGCCTACAGTATTTCTAATCAACTTTCTAGATCATCCTTAATGTGCAAATAACATAAGGGGCACAGGGAAGTTAAATGAATCACACGATCCAACACTGGCAATGATTCAGATAGGATATTAAAACTCGAGACTACTATCATCTGTACGCCTTGCTACCTCTTTGGTTTAAAAGATACAAAAGTATAACTTCTGCTCTTATGAAGTCAAGTTTGTGATATAAGTAAACGACACCCATCATAGTGTGTCCTTTACCCCCAAAACATTTTTATAAGCCTGTTTAACCACTGAGCTCATCACTTGTATTGACAATATTTGTGCAAAGCTGTTGAAACATTATCCAAAAGTCACAAAACTTTGAAACATTATTCAAAGGCACTAATATTTTGAAAATTAATGTGGAAGGATGAAATTTTCAAAAAATTGTACCCATTCAATTTGCCCATCTTTCCTTCTTTCCAACACTCCAGATATAAAAAAAGGACATTAACTATAATTTTGTTTCTCCTCCTCTCCTACCCTCAACTCAGGATCCTTCAGATGTCTTTGAGAAATAGAGAAAAAACCCCATCAAACCTAAATATCAAATAGTCCTCTTTCATTCTAACTGAGAAAGTGAGCCTGCTGGGAACCTTCCTTATTTTCAGTCTGAGGGCATATTTAGGTCTCCAGACGACCAGTGTTCTAGGTTAGAGTGGTAATGTTTACATCACCTAATTTGTCTACATGGTATGTGAACCAGAATGGAATTTACCTAGTTTTATTTCCAAGTAGAGGAAAGACTAGTGGAACTCACAGACTGGTTAGAAACGAAAATTCTTTATTTCAAGTCAGATGCAAATGAGAGGTTTGCCAGAAGAAATAAGTAACACAAGGCAAGAATGACAAAGGGGAATTGAAGATTGACATCCTGGATACTATGTGATGGAAAGCCAAGATGGCAGTCTGCTACAGCTGAAGAAGGCTTTGGCTGTATCAAGTCAAGAAACCAAAATTATCTGATGTCAGTTCACTTGGCTGTGTTTAGAATACCTCCAATGGAAAAGAACACATTTCACTGCTTATAAGCTCTCTGTTTATAAATGCATTAGAATATTTTGTGCTAATAACAAAACTTTAAGGATAATCTCAATATAACTTCAGAGCACATTATGCACAGCTCTCTTCTTGACTGTAGAACACCTGAAATCCATCGATTATATCCACAGTGGTTAAAAAAAAGAAGTACAAACAGCAAACAAATTAATTAGTAAGCTGCAGCATGCTGTCAAAAGCAAGGATGGATAAACATTAACTTTATTGGGGTCTATGCATCCAACATGTCAATGAATATTATGTTTCCAGCACTGCAGAAATTGTGCCAGCTACATTGTGGACCCCAGTGGTATATGGTGATCTACTAAAATAGACAGATACAAGAAGGTAGACTTCTGTTTGTCTGGATTGGACACAGAAATTCAGGCTCTTCCAGCAATCCACAGATCAGTTATTATACAACAAACCCCACCAGCTCCTTCACAGCTTGCTCAGCTGCTGTGTCACTCTGTAGTCAAAAAGCCTTTAATCTTCAGGCTGACATGGGTGTAATGAGTCTACAGACTAAAATTTCATACACAATTTGGCTGAGAGTTAATTACTGCCTGTTATTCTAGCTACTTTCCTCTGAGTAGAAGAACATGGGGACAAAATCAAATGCTCTGCTTTTACTGCCTCATGTTTTGTGCTACGAACTGCGACTGTGAAAACATTAGTACAAAAACAAAGCCATTTCTGTGTTTCAAAAGTATAAAAGATTGTCAGATAGTCAAAATGCTGCTGGTCAAGAACTATTGCTCAAGATATATGCTTAATTTACTCGAGATTAAAATTCTGTTCTCCAGGTTCCCATCTGAGGACATATTTTTACAATTGTTTCCAGTGAAACGTGCATTTTCAGATCTGAGCAACAGCCCTTAAAATGGGGCTTTGTGATACTGAAAATGAACCCACTAAAGGCAATTAGGACACAAAGGTTTATGTGTGTGCAACTCCTGAAACCCAACGGGACTGTTCAGATTGCGCAAAGTGAATAACATGAGTCAGCCTTTGCAGGACTTGGGACTTCAGTGTTATATCATTACTACAATTACAATATACTATTTAAAATTCAAGCAAAAATAAAGATTGGTCTAAGTGAGAACAGTTGTTCATTAAGTAGAATAGATCAAACAGAAGGAAGCAAATATGACAAGGGAACCAGAAAAAACAGCAGTAAAATCAAAGGATGTGAACATGCATATAGCATGACTTACCACAAGCAAAAAAAAAAAAATCCAAACAAAACCACCCCCAAAACAAAACAAAAAAACCCAATTACAAATAAGTAAAGAAATAATGTGTTTCAAAATCCAATCATCAGGGTGAAATTATGTCTTAATAAGGAAAATTATATCTTCCACAAGTCACATTTGTGATGTATAAGATATTTGAGACGGATTCATACATATATTTTTAAAAATGGCAAACCACAGCTTTCAACAACAAAAAGTCTTTTCATAATCAGAGAATAGTATAAGAAATCTTCTTACTGAAACAATTGCACTGTCTTCTGTCACAATATTCTTTGATGACAAATTATGCTTCAAGGTGAAAGCCAAGTCAGCTCAGATTCTTATTCTGAATTTCCCATAGGAACCCATACCTTTCTCTTTCTTCTGACTATAGGTAAACCCTCACGAGTTGGAAACCCATGAAGTAAAGTCACCCCTTCTATCTTCTTTCCACTGTAATACTTTACTGATTAATGTGGCTATTTATTGGACACTGATTTAAGTACTTCCATGCATTTATTTATTTATTTATTTCAGTTTGGAAAAGGACGATCATTTTGACACATTTTTTCAAGAAATTGTTTCTTCCTTAGAACCTATTTTATCATGTTCTCAATCCTACAGCAGTGGTTTTCAGCTTTTCTCATCATGCATTCATATTCACCACCATTTCATAAAAAAAAAAAAGAAAATAAACTATAGCTTTTGCAGGAGATTTCATCTATTTCCAGATAACCCATTAACAGTTCCTCCACACTGTACACTTGAAAACTGTTTTGCATGTGTATGCTATTTTGCCCCCAGTTTCGGTTCTCACTCTCTGACTAAATCAACTGAACTCAAACCAAACAATTTTCTAAAGGATGTTGAATTACAAAATAAACTCATTTGTGCATTATAGGAAACTTATCCTATGAGAGCCTCCTTTAAACATCAGCCTCACCCTTTTCAATCTTAAAAAATATCTTTGGAATTAAATTTGCAGTTAGATGAGTTGCATATACTTTTGACATTGAACTAATAACAATTGTGCTGCCTATCTCACCGTAAGTTTTTAGGTAACTTACAAATTTCGGAAAGCTCAGATTCACTAGAAAGCAGAGAAGAAAAAAAGAACCTAGTCATGCTGCTCTGTAAGTCCATTGTGCGGCTACATCACTAAAGCCACCTGCAATTCTCACCTCCCTGTCTCAGGAAGAACGGATTGAGGAGACACTGGAAGTGCTAGAGCTCTCCATCTGAGCATTATTTCTCAGCCAGGGCCACTTTGGAATAGCTCTGATTTTTAGCTCTGTCAGAGCTCTGTCAGAGACACACTACTGAGCTATGAGAACCCTTAGTCTGACTCAGGAATGGCAGCTCCTATGTTTTGTTAATGAAGCTGGTCTCCAGAAATTACAAGAAACAGCTTCCTTTTCATTTATCACATTGTATCCTCACATGCATTCAGCTTTATTTTTGAGGCAATGGCCAGCTTTGGCCGAGCTGACCTCTGGCTATTCTAAATTATATCAGGGCTGAGAGCACTGCAAATCAGGCAGGAAACTTTAATGCCACCTTTGGTCACAATGACCATCAATCCTTTATCCCCATTAGTCACAACTGGAATCCAGCCCAAGTGTCTGCAGTCTTAAGCAAGACATCATCTTTGATGGCCGGTTTCCCTCAGACTTAAACTGCTCCAGTGACAAAACAGTTCTCCTCTCCCGCAACCTATGGAGGTAAGAAAAAGCACTGAGAAATAGGATGTTTTCCATGAAAGATAATTTATATGCAAAAAACTGTGCTCCTGCTACAACCAGCAGTCTACGGTAGAATATTTTTAGGATATAGATAATTCTGGCTTAGTTCCACAAAATGAACGGTAGAGCTGCCTCAATTTAATTACCACCCCATGAAGAAATCTGACAGCCCCAATGCAGTGCTTAGTAAGCATTTTACCTCAGAGAGCTTGAAGATGTATTGTAGCACTGAAATTACAATACATACCATGACTTGTTCTGTCATCCTACTTTGGGAATGCAGCATGCTTGTCTCTATAATGAGCTGTCTGATATTCACCCACTTCACCTGTAGCAAACAGGAGTAAAACGTAAGTAACCATAAGTTGGCATATTAGTTGAATGCAAGCTAAAATAGTCACGGTTTTTGGCAGAAGATTTTAGATTCTTCTATCTAGACACATGTAGTATATAATTACATTTACATTTTGAAAACAATCTGAATTTTCTAAATTTCTAATTATTACAATCTGGGGGAAAAACAAACAAACAAACAAACAAACAAACCAAAAAAAACCACAACCCCCTACATTTCTGCTTATAGGATTCCTGGAAAATATTTTATAGATGTACTTGTTACTGTGTCTAACATATGATAAAATATGTGTAACTTAAGGACACATATGTGCTTCTATTAAGAAAATTAACTCTGCAAGAAAAAATTTTCTCTGCTTAATTCAAAAACCAAAGAAGAAAAACATGTATTTTTTAAAAAATCCAATAGGACACTTTATAAAGCTTACACTATGCCATTCTGCAATTTTTTTTAATAAAAATATTTATGCTTAAAACAATGTGCTAGTCTGCACTTCTACAAATATAATTAAATTATGTACCTTTATTAAAAACCAAAACAAATCCATCTTGTTTCCAGCAGAAGAAAGATTGAAATTTATTTATTCATATGCAGTTTTACAGAGAATATTGAGAAGCTTTATTTTCTTTTTAATTATGCCATTACATTAGAATTGGAGTGTGCCATCCTTCCTTTGGCTAAGCAATTTTTAAGAAGTGTGTGGAAAAGCAGTTTTAAGCCTTAGCTAAATTTTAAAACAATCACCCCACAGGAACTATTCATATCTATAAGAAGGCCCTCCTAGAACATCTACAAAATCAGTGAATTTTCATTGACTTAATCATTGGCTTAACACCACTGTGAGTTAAGTGTCATAGGCTAAATAATGCTTAACGTCATCTCAGTAGCCATGAATTTTGGAATGAAGGAAAATAATACCCCACATCAACCATAGCAATAGCATAAAAAACAAAGAAACAAATAACAAACAAACAAACAACAGAAAAACCCAAACAACACCCTTTAAAATAGACTTTAAAATCAGTAAAAAAAAATAAATTACATGATTCTTCCATTTCTCTTTTGAATTTTAAGAAAGTCATTGTAGCAAATAGAGTTAAAAAATGAATTTTCAGATGATATTAAAAACCTTGGAGTCCAGATCATACAAGTACGGCAATGTACACTATGTGTGACACTATCAGTGCCTATGCCTTCATGAAATTATTTTGAAGTTAATTTAAAATTTAGGATTATATCTTTATAACCAGCAAAATACCAATAATTCATGATAAGATATGTCCATTTATGCTCAGCCTTCCTTTTTCTGTTTACTTCACCTATGTTTGTTTAACTCAGCACTCTGTTCCCTGTGATTACCTCTGAACAAGGCTTTAGACACTCAAAAGTAATTGTGCAGGTCATACATCAGAAAACATTTCTGGCATTGTGTACTTAGCTGTTTCTGAAGACCAAGTCCTCCCTGAGGTAGCTCAAATTAAGAATCTAAAAGCCAAAAGGTCAAGAATCCTAAAATGTTGAACTAAAACAAGACAAGCCAGATTATACAAAAAATCTGATACATAAAAGGTCAGAAGAAAAGATGATCCAATCCACAGATTTAAAAGTTCAAATATACTTGAGAAAGATCACTTGCTATATGATTTTTTAAAATTAAAAAAAAATAACTGGAAACATCTGCAAGATAAAATACAGTTTGTCTTTACCAGGAGTTGGCTCGCTTACAAACCCTATGCACAATTAATTAGCCATTATTTTGAGTATCTCAAACTTTATTTTCTTTCTCTTACACAATATGTCTCTTTTCATCTGTTTTAAAAATAGAAATGCTCCATCACCTTTCTTCAGGCTGATGGGGTTACTGAAAACAGAAGTACCTCAGGATTTAGAAAGCACTTTCCAGTCACTATTACTTGAAAGCAAGAGTTTTACTCTCAAAGAAGCATGATGTCCAAAAAACCAAAAAAATACTCTGAACAAAGATGAAAAATTGTAAATTATTTTCACAGGTTCTTATTCTACAATGGAGGAAATATCCAGATTCTAGCCAGGGTCCTTTGAAAAGAATATTTTCCTTTTATATAGAGATAAAAAGCAAAGCTTTCAGGTCAGAGGCTATAGGGAAAAGAACTAATGTCTCCGCTGCTTTGATGTTACAAGTAGTCCCTCGTTACAGAAGTGTGTTAGAGCTACCAGTAAACTGATCCAGCATATTTAATAACCAGTTTCAGTATGGGTGGTACATGGATTATTCCGTACACAGCAAGCAGTCATGTGTATTACAAACAATACACAGACCTTTATTTTAACATGTTAACATTACTTTAAAACATGGCATAGCTAAAAGGTAATTTGTGATTTATAGATCCCATAGGAAGACCTCTCCTTATAAATGTATCTGAAGCAACTATAGGCAGCAAACCAGGATTAAGTGCTTCTCTCACAGTGACATGTAACACACATAATGGGGTTTCCACTTGTGAAAACAGAACATATCAAACTGTGAGTACTAAACATAACAGTGATGAATAATAGTATTTGGTGTTTCGGTTGGTTTTGAACCTGAAGAACTGTAGATTGGAGTAACCAGGCCAAAACAGTGTGATCTGGTGCAACTGTCTCTCACAAATTCCTGGGAGCTGAAAGACCTAATGCACCAGCTTGCATTGGTCCTAGTGCACCAATGCACCTAATGGACCAATTTACTTACCAGCTCACCTTTTGGAACAATACATTTCAAAATTCAGAATATGTTAGAATGACATAAATAAAGATTACCTTAAAAATCAATCAAAAATCTTAGTTAAACTTTTGGTGCTATGTAGCACCAAGCTGTATATATAAGAGATATCCTTAGAAAAAAATTGAATTATTTTTAACTTACTTTTTTTGTACCTATGTAAATTGAAACTTGCTAGGAGTAATAATCCTCAAATTAACAAAAATAATGTTTAGTCTCTTGAATATTTGATATACTCCAACAGACCACTACATATAATAAAATATAATTTCTGACTGAGTTTTCTATAATTTGGAAAATTATGTTTGTTTGGATATTAGTGAAATACTAATTGCTAACTTACTACTGATTATGCACGTATTAAAATTAAATTAATACTGTTTAGATACCCTGTAGTTTGAGCATTGCTTAGTAGACAAAGAGAGAGATTGTTCATCAAAATCTCTCAAAAATCTCAAGTAATCTGAAAGCTGAAATGTAATTACCCTGCATTTGAACCACAGGCAGATAAACCCTGGCAACTTTTCTTCTGTAACAGCTCCAGATTTCAGCCAGAAGTCGGCCACTACAAGAAGGGTAGCAAAGGCTTGTGAAGGACTTGCAGTAGGGAGTTGCTGCAGGAAAGATGGAAAGGATTCAAAAGCAATAGAAAAACAGTAGAAATACTGGGAATGGGAAAAGTGAAGAGAATCATGAGTTCAGGGGAAAGCAAAGAAAAAGGGAATAAAAAAAGCTAGATATATGAGGAGTAGGGATAAAGAAAAAAAACTACAAGAAATGAAAAATGGGGAACCTTAAATAGAGAGGAACTAGGGAAATACCAGTTTCACTAAATGTTTCCTGGTACAGCAGCAAAGAAACAAATCATTCTCCCTGTAGGTTCAGGTACCTGCCACAAAATGTCCAGGAGGAGTTTTTGAGCCTGATTATTCTTAACAGATTTCCAAATTACATTTTTAGCTCTGTAAGTTTTATTTATAAATATATTTAAGATTAATGATTCACTGGAAATATTGGAGAACATGCTGTCCTAAATAAGACCAGCTTTCCTACACTCAATTTTCACGTAGGTAAGATAGGTTTAAACTGATGATATTGGCTTCACAATGCTATGAAATCGCCCTGCCCCTCTACTGGAAGCTATACCTCTAAAAGTATAGCTATGTGAAGGGACCCCATCCTCTGTCCCTCCAGCTGTAAACCCACTGTACCTTCTGAGGTAGTATAAATTCTTCAGCACATAGACATAAACACATGCTCTAAGGATAATGACTGCAGCAGAAAAGGCTCACAAGCCCCATTACAACAGTGTCAGGAGCACAGAGTTGTAAATCAGCATCCAGTCCCACAGAGTCTGCATTCATCAGGGTATCTCCTGAGATGCATCACAGCTCTTAACAAGTAAAACAACAAAAAAGAAGATCTACTTTTTCAGTGGGAGATATGATGCACAAAGTCTACATTTTGCTTCTCTCAAATGACTGGAAGTGCCAAAGTTGTGATGGACCATGTCCTTTTTTGTGTTTCAACATGTGTTTTGGAAATCTCCAGATTTTTCCAGATGTTTCCAGACTATGAACTTAGTAATACAGTTTTGAAACACTTATAACCTCTCTGCTCTGATCTGTAATTTTTTTCATCCTGCCTCCACACCAATTTCTGCCTTACTGCTGAAGTGTCTGAGCGCTGGCAGGTGGGTTCCCCAATCCCTTTTCCTTTTTGTATGTCAGTGTAACTCCATCTAGATTGTAATGCTTTTTAGATTCATTTTCTCCCCTTTCTTCTGGAGAGTCTGTATGTGGAACCCATTCTAGCTCCCCAAACAGGACCAGAAGTAGCAGGTGCAGGTTTCCAGGTGGGAAGCAAGCTGGGTGATTTTGTGTACAACTCATAGCAATGTAGGGTGCAGTCATAGGGAACCCCAGCAAGTTGGTGTGCTTTGTCCCCCAAAACATTTCTTTTTTGCTCTTGTTTAGTCTTCAACAATGAGCCACTGGGAACAAAAATCATCGAGTGCATGTGTTTGGGGAAAAATGAAAAAACCGCAAACAAACAAAAGACCAATACCACAAGAAAAGGCTCTACTGCTAACAAGAAATAGCGAGGAGAGTTTTCTTTAGAAAGCCATGTGACTTATAAACAATATACTACTGCCATGTGTTTAAAAAGAACAAGGTCACTAGTGAGAAAGAAACTGTTATTCTTAAAAGACAAAGTCAGGAGATACAAAAGGGCATACATCATTTCCCTCTGAAATTGTATGATAAAATGACAGCAAAAATCAGCTTAGAAGCAACACGTGAACTAGCCTTCTGTTCCCCCTGCTCTCTTCCTTCCAAGACTAAATGGATCTGTGTCTCTCTTTTGTCACATTGTTGTAACTTTCATTCAGTCTCCCCACTTCACCTTGACCGCATCTGAGCAGTGACAATATGTTTCTTGTTCTTCACACTTTTCCCAGCAAGGATCACTGACAGCCTCTTACTTTGTATTTTCTCGGCTTTTGAGGCAGTGATTTTTTTTCCTCCTTTTTCCCCCAGCCATCATCATTGCTGTTGGGAGAGAATTTGTTTCAATTTCCATTTTAAACATGAAACGTTTGAATTAGCTCGTAATGTCTCCCAACTTGCAGGGGAAAGAGCTGGTCTTTAAAAAGGGGGAGGGGGGGAAGTTATTTTTTGCAAAATAAAAAGTGAAAAGCTGCAGAATAATCTTAAATCATTTTATACTGCACAGAAAACTTGAAAATAATGAGAGCTCTTCAATTTGGAAATGATTGGGGTTCTAGGAATATGAATCAGAGAGAGCTGTAAAATTATTAGAACACTACAACATATTTCGTAGGCATTACAATTCAGAGGTGATCAAAGATTCTGGACTTGCAGAGCAATTTACTTGGCATTTGCAGGAAAGCCTTACTCTTTAAAACTGAAGCACTCTTAACAATATGAAGAACTCCAATAATTTTAAATTGATGTATACCATACATGCCTAGAAATCCAATTTAGCTTTTAAATAAAAACATTATAACTTCAGAAGTATGAAGAGCCCACCCACAACATAACAGCAATCTAGCCTTTCCAATTCACATGTCAATTCAGCCTAGCTCTTATTTCTTCCACTCTTGGTTTTTCTGGCATGAGGAACTGTTGAAAACATTAGAGATGTGTATTTTTTTTCTTTTTCTCCTTGCCTTCTGATTTTTTCCTAAACTCAGTGAACTTCTGGACAGCCTTAGTTTGCAATTTGATTTGCAAGGTCTGAATGGTACTTTTAAATACTTCTAAATATTGTACATTAAAAACTGAAGAAAATGTTTAAGCCAAATCAATGACTTAATATGTTTCCAAGCAAAACTTTAATTCAGATGAGTTTGTTTGTAAATAATACATTTTTTTTCAATTTAGCTGAGCTTAGATTTGCAAATAGCTATTCCTAATGGAAATATAGAGTACACTGAGTTCTAAAACAATATTGATAGAACAGGAAAACAAAATTAAGTCTAAATTTTTAAAATTAGAAATACATGAATACATGAAAAAAATAATTGTTTAAAGCACCCTGAGTGAGAGAGGCCCTGTGTTGTCCCAGCAGATCCTCTGCTGCTTCCATGCAAATTGTCCTGCTATGCAAAACAGACTGCTGTCAACAGACAACTTGTGAAGCCTCTCAGTTTTGCATAGCAAGCAACCACCTCTCCAATCATACTCACCAAACCTGAAACCCCTCCTTTGGCCCAGAAGGCTTGTGAGTGGTCACATAAGACCTACAGTCTACAGAAACTCAAGGGTTTTTTCCTTATTGACACAGAAGCAGGACTGTGTGAGGTGTATATGAGGCAGTCTGAAAGTACTCAGTTCTGAAAGTATCCCATTCTGTCCCAACTTGGTGCTATAAAGACATCAACACAAATTTGAATAGGCCTTGATAATGCTGGGGAGCATTGGTGCACCAGAAACAAGTAGGTGGAGGGAATTGATCAGTTAGGGTGCCCACAAATGTTTCCCTCAGGCTTTAAAAGCAAACAGAAGTTGTTTTATTTCACACAGTGATGGATGGAAAAGCTCCAGACAGCATAATCAACTTTTGTCACAAATGGATAAGACTTGCTGCCATTATTTTAGATTTTACCACCTGAAAGTAGCTTCTTCAATGTACAGCATACTAAAATACTTTTAACTGGTAAGGAGCTTCTGGAAGTCATCTGGTGCAACCCCTAACTGAACAGAGAACCAGAACAGATCAGGTTACTTGGAATTTTGTACAGTCAATACCTGAATATCTCCAAGGATGTAGTTTTATAAATTGCTAATACTTCATGTTCTTCATCTTTTAAATGACAGTATTCTAAAATAAGGAAAATTTAAATTTTCTACCTGAGAATTTGATAGTCAGGTCTGTTTCTAAGGATAGAACATATCAATGAAATATTTATGTGATATAAACCAATGCAGGTGCCCTTGAATGTTTTTAGTACTATTGGAGTTCATGTGATCTATGATAAGAATTCTGTTCTGTTCCCCATAGGTTACAGCTTAGCCTCAAGACTTTGTGGATGTGTGACTTAGTGTGAATTTAGAAGAGACTATGATGTCTATAAACCCTTACAAAATCTCACACACACACACAAAAGTATTAGTAGATTTCTACCTCAGACTATGCCAGGCTCACTGTCAGACAGCAAAAGTTCTTACAAGTATCCATCATCATGTTCTCAGGATTATAAAATTAATGTAGCCCCTTGTGGTGCAGACTGACAGAAGCTAGTAGAGAACACATTTTAAAGAATGCATCATCTTTTCTTGAACATAAAAAAGTACACTAAACCTCTGCATAATCTTTTAAATAATGAAACCCAAAGTATCTGTAACTGGACAAATGTGTGACGAAGCTTGAGGACCCAGTCACAACTGTTAGACACAAAATTGCATATTTCAGATGCATCCTAATTATTTTCTACCAGATTTGACTTTCCTTTCCTATATTTGCTTTGTGTGAAGTTGAAAACAAACTTGTTTTGGAAATGTTAGAAGAGGAACAGAGGTCATGGGAAACTATCTACATGTTTACTATTAAATGTAGATGCAGTCTGAAAAAGATGAAGCGTTACCAATAAACAAATATCTTCCAATGCCTCAATTCTTTATAATTTTAACTACAGGTTTAAATGACATTTAAATGTATTTAATGTATATAATTTAATTCAGGAAAAAACCTCTTTTAGCTTACTATAGCATTTAACTTGGATGCTTACCTACTGAAATAAACTATATGTGAGACAAATGTGTTCCTATCTTCCAGGAAGCTGTTTTTTGGCACTGTTCTGTAAGACAAGGTTGTTCAAATAAAAATATTTTAAAAAATAGTAGTTAATATTATTACAACTATTTTGTGTATTAGCCTGATGACTCCTATTATTTTTGAGCCAAAATCTCGAAATGCTCATGGCATGACAAAAATCTAGAACTCCTAATCTATAGATAATGTTTCAGTTTCCTCAGTGTTAAAGATTATTGTTCTGCTTTGAGTAGTTCAGTCAGGTAATTAAGATTTCCTTTTATGCACACAGAATCTATCTGAAATCAGCTTCCTTCAGCCTTCCAAGAAGCTTCAGGCCAGGAAGGGAAAAAGGTAAATAATGTCAGAAAAAGTGCCTAGGCTCATTAAGCTCTACCATTAACTTCACAGATTTCCCTTTAGGATTCACCTCAACCTCTTAATATGTTTTAAAAATCAACCTGCCTAATGTCCTAAAGTTCAAAAACATGGTAACGTATTTTTTTAAATACCATTTTTCAATACTAATTTGAGGAGACATTGAACTAAAAGGAAGAGCCAAAAACAGCAGCTCTCAGTGGGGTTTGCTTCAGTTTTCTTGTTAAAAGAAGCCCATTTTCTGTTGGTTTTGATTTGTTTTCACTGCCTATTAAACACAATGGAAGCATACTCTGTTTTACAAACTCCCATAATTCAAGAATTCTGAAAGGATTTCTCTGAAGTTTCACAAATAAATTCTTTGGCTGCAAAGAAAGCATACATTAATAGTTACAGTTTCAGCCCAAAGACTGAGGGCTTCACACAGTTAAGATTGTATGACAACAGGAGTATGACAGAAGTGCTTCTGGGAATCCACCCATGGAGGGCTTCACCAGGTGTCAGTGGTAAAAAATGTGCTACACAGTTCCTCAGCAGTATATATAGGATATTTGATTTGTTGTAAAAGAACTCAAGTCCTGCTTGAGGCACTCAAGTCCTTCCTCCAAAATAAAATCACATCCTCACAGTTTTTTTCCTATTTCTTTCCACTTGGTATTGTTTTAAAAAAACCCCAAACCAAAACAAAAACCCCAAACCAAACAAACAAACAAAAACAAACCAACAACCAAAACGAAACTAACAACTCTTTTTCACTCTTCCAGATAAACTAAGTTGGAAAAAATCACCAAACACCAAATTATGAACACTTAGGACCAAGGTGGGTATTACTCCAAAGATGAATAAGGAGTAAGGATATGGATATTTTACTTCCCTGATTTACTCTTTTTCAAGTTTAATGGCTTTTCTTCACCTTTTCTATTCTCATTCCTTTGCCCAGTACTCTTTATTTTTCAGTGGTATTAAAGGTAGGAAGAAAAGATCAATACCTGAGGCAGAGAAAAAAAAAGGAAAGTGATTTTCTTAAAAGATTGGAAAAAAATAAAATAAGGCTGTGGATTTTCACAATGAAGCATTCAGATGAGTTGCCCCTCAGTAAATATCCCTTAAGACATGAGTAATGAAAAGTGCTTTCTATCCTAAGTGGAGAATGTATTCCTCTCTTTACCAGGTCCACCCATCACATAACAACAGAATTTTGAAAAAGAAAGGCATTGTGGTTTGGTGGGACCACCTGGAGAGAACAGTTCAGAATGTGAGATGAACTGAAAAAGGATTTTTCACATATACCCCTACTCAGTGCAGAGGCTGTTGAATGCTCCATCCACTCTCACCTACTAGAGCTACACTGGAAAACTGCTGTCAGTGGGAGTATCCCACACTGTATAAAGGCATCAGCATAAACTAAGGCTTAGTGTGCCGAGTCTTTTTGCCTCTTAAAGGACTAAATTCCTCTTCAGAGTAGAATAATTCTCCATTCATGATAGACTAAGAGAAATTACTTTAGATTCAAAAAAAAATCAAATTTTGTTGAATCTGGTCTCAGTACATGTTTGCATAACTTAGTTCAAGTTGAAGGATATTAAACTAGAAAAAAATGAATATTTCCCCTTGATAGTAGATGATTCCCTCAACAGAGTTACTGAATTGGATGATACTAAACTGGATACTAAATGGAGTGACGGACAGTCTAAAGCTACTTCCAGCATATGATCTCAAGGTACTCTCAGATCTGGCACATTCAAATTGTAGGGGCTTGTCCAAGGCAAGCAGGACTCAATTTATTTTGGTTTTGAAGGTCATCATAGACCTATAAACATACCCAAGAATAATCCAGAGCTTGCAACTTCTCTGCTGCAACCACCAGACCCTTACGGTCTGAGAGATAAGGAGTAACAAATGTTGGAGGGAGATCCTCCAGAGGCAGAGGCTAAGGACTTCTGAAGTTCTTCCAGTTGTTCTTGTAACAGAGTTGGCAGAACCGTTTTGAGCAAGTTTCACCAAGCCAGCAACGTTTGCAAAAATCTTTCCTTTCCCCCTTGATAAAATAAGCAATAAAACTTCAAGGTCCACTTAGAAGGTGGGGTTTTGTTTGGTAGATATTGTTTTACTCGTATGACTGCAAGACTTATGAAGGTAGAGGTACAAAAACACACAGGAGCAGGGAATTTGGGAAGGCACATTTTCTAAGGGTCCCATCTCTTTGCTACTGTGTCTCACTGTCC
>NW_026087411.1:79717221-79753468 GCF_022539395.1 Myiozetetes cayanensis
CAGTGGTATAGATGAATACCATCATTGGTATCCTTAAGTTTTATTTCTGCTCATGAAGGTTAATCATGATTGTCTATATAGTAATCACTTACGAATTGTGTTCAGATACAGCAGTTTCAGGTGTAATCATCAGAGCTGGTTAGTCAGGCATTCCAGATAGTGGTTCTTTTCAGAACCTTTTTTAAAGGGTTGGTTAACTACCTCAGTAGCAGAGGATTGAACTATACCCTGTCTGTACTGTACATAGAAAATCTTTGTAGATAAAAGCAAGGCTTGTTTAATATGATATGAGGGTAAGATTATAATATACCAAATGTAACATTCTTAGTTGCCTTTAGTTCCAGAGGCTTTGTAAGACTTCCTCATGACCATCATAACAGGCCTTGCTTTTGTCGTATTTTGTGGCTGAAAAAGCAGCCTTGCTTCTTCAGATATTGTAGTTATTTGGATGTATAATAGTTTAGCAAGATGTTACTTTTGTAAGACATCAGATGTTCAAAAAAAGTGCATCAGCAACTTGTACTAAATACTGCAGTGTCCCTTTATAAAAGGTCAGACTAAAACTGACAACTGTACAGTGAAGCCTGACATTTGAAGTTTTTCATAAATCATAGAATAGTATATGGCTGTAGTTTAGCTTTTTAGGTAAAAGGTATGTTTTCATTAGTGCATTTCTTATTGCTGATCACTGTAAAAACATGTGGATCAGCCTTCCATTTCTTTTACGCAGATCATGATAACCTGTAGAGTAGAGTAGAGTACAATCATTTGTGCTATGTTTTTAATTTTCTAAAGCACCTTGATGACAGTGAGTGTTCAGTGGTGAAGCATCCTCTATTGAACCACCCTTAAAAAAAGACAAAGCAAAAACAGAAGAACCTTGCCAAGTCCAGTTTCATATAGGTAAAATATAGATAAAATTATGACTTACTTTGGACTTGGCATAAAGCGTTCCCTTAACCCCCTGCTCAAAGGGATACTGCAGTTATACTACATACCCATAGGCACCACAATGAAAATTGAAGCTTATACCTAATTAAGGTTTTATACACACCAGTTCCCCCAGTAAATGCAAATTTTAACAAAATTAGATATGTCATATGTTGAAAATGCTCATGGCAAACAATCATTTTGCATTCCTGCAAATAAAATTGTTTTATACTGTAAGCTGGAGGCGAGTGTAACTTATTTTTGTAATAAAGTTTTTATTTTTTTTATGTGTCATTAATATAAATGTGTGTTAGTACAGAGATCTTCTGGTTAAAAACTTAGAATCGCACACATTTCAGTATGTTTACTTGTATTTACATAATTTTTAGAATAGTGGTTGCCAATAGCCTGTATGTTTCACATTAATTGATTTTTTTTTTTTGTTATCTTAATAAACCATTTTAGTATGTTGTATGTCAATTACTGGGATAGCTGGGACATAAAGTGTAATTTAAAATTGTCAAGTATTCATTGGAATATGTAAATGTGCCTTGCCAGTTTTGAACTTTAAAACAAAGTAAGTGAACGATGGTGAAATGAGTAGTCAGCGCGTGAAAGACTACCACAGTTTCATATACTGCCCTTGCTAAAGGAAAGTAACTTTTTCCTGAAATTTGAGCATAAAACCATACAGTTGCGTTAGCTTCTGAATTTTCAAACCTAGTGATAGAAATTAGAGTTATGGAAAGTGGGTTTGCTAATTGTAGCCTTAAGTATAATTTTCAATTTCAATGTAATCCTTGGTGCTGGCATTCCCAGTGCCAAGGAGTTTAAATGCTCCCTTTAAAGAGGTTGCCATGCCTACTGGCACTTTTACTGTCATACGGTTTTATAAGGAACACTGTCAAGATGTGGAAACCAATTTTGAACTTGCTATAAAATGAAAACACTGGGGGCTGTAGGAAAGGGAAAGTCCTCAGATTTCTTAATCTTGAAATCTCTCCATTGCTGAGACACTTTAAACACTTGTGGGATCACAAGTGCTAGTTTTTGGTCTGGCAATGTGTTGGGGGAATAATATGTTTATGGAATTATAACAGTAGATGGAAGTGCATTAAAACATTGCGACTAAGGCACTACGTGTGTTGAAATTGTGGATTATATCCCTAATTTCAGCTCTCATAAAAGTATGGGAGACTATTGTTTGAAGAAAAAAAACCGGTAAAACTGACAGGAAAGTGTTTTTAATGGAATGCAAGCAATGGTGAGAGAGAAAAATACCGAGATCTTGACAGTGTTCCCTCTAATTATGAACTCAAGCCATTATAACTTTTACAATTAAATATGATTTGCACTGTTCTGATATTGGTGCAGTTTTTTAGAAAAGTTACCAGAAAACTAAATTGCATGTGGTGATTAATATTGTGAAAAACTAAAAGCAAAAAATGTTATTTTCAAAGCTTTAAATTTGTTTGTTTAAAGGAAAAAACATTAAGTGAAAATTCTGGTGAGAATGGGCAAGTGCATATATACAACATCAGTTTGATTGCACTTGGGTGTTGGTAAACTTGAAATGTTCTACAGCAATAATGCATCTCTTAGGGGGTGCTTTGGTGACAAATGAACATACAACAGGTGTTTTTGGCATGTTGAAGGCAAGTGTTGACTTAATGTATTATGCTGCCTCTGTTTATTCTCATAGGAGGCTTTCTTTACTGAAACACCTGCAAAGGTGCATAAGTAGCATAGTTCCACATTGGTTTGTAATGTGTTCCTAAATTTGAAGTCTAGTTGAATTTAGTAAGAAACCGGAAACCACTGCTGCTTAACACTTCTGGTTTATAAACACTCCAATACACAGCTTTTTAAATTATACTCTTGTTTTAATACTCATTTTTGTTTGAAAGGTTTTATATAGGACGTGCATCTGTACTTCTTTTTCTTTTTAGTTTTTAAAGAGATTTGTTACGACCCAGAACTTAAGTTTGTGCTTTTACTGTTGGAGGAAGGCTGTTATTACAGATACTAAGATCAGTTTCTGAATTTCTGCGTTGTACAACTTTTATGTAAATACTGTCTTAAAATCTAAATAAGGAATACTAATTCTGTTCTTTTTGGGGGTGAGGGGTATTACATAGTCTAAAATAAACTTAGCATCCTCTGAAGGCAGGATTCCCAACTTCAGGATAGAAATGTTATATATGGCTGCAACTTTTTTTTTTTTTTCCCTTGTGCCTTTGATTATTCTTCAGAGGCTTAAATTTCCTGTTCAGCATGCCAGTTCTTCCGATGCTTCCATGCATCTGTGAGGGCGGACTTTTTTTTTCAAGAAATACAACTGAAAGGCAACATGGACATAAGCATACATAACATTTTCTCAAAAGAATGTGTTCAATTTGATACATTTCACAAAATTAAGACTGTTGTTCCCTAACTTGCATTAGTGAAAACTTAGTGGGAAATGTTAATTATTTAAAATTCAGTAGCAAGTTTTGAAGTAGGCAGTGAGGCAGTAAACTTTACAACACAGTGTTTGGACAATTGAAATGAGTTTAAGTGCAAGCTTCAGTTTGTGTTAATGCCCTGAAACTTTAATGAATAGTAACTTTAAAACTGGCTATAATAGACTTAGGTCTTTACCGAATGTTTCATTAGTTGGGCAGAGGAAACTCCAGATTGTACTTCGCTATTTGCTCTGTCAGATGAAAATGGGATGTAGCAACAGGAGAGGAAGTCAAGCTAAAGGTTCCTTGATCCTTAATACAGGTAGTGGAGGGAGAAGGAAGGTTATTGTCACTTTATAGCCATCTAGTGCAAACAAACATAATGCTTCCTAGAAGCTCTGATGTTAAATCTCTTTCTGTGAGACTGATTTTGACGTAATCAGCTGGTCACACTTTGCAAGTGGGTAGTTACTTGTGTTATAAAATCTGCAGGACAAAAGAGTGACTTTGCTTTGGTGCCCCATTACCTGGACTGTTATAAAAGACAGATTTATTAAAAAGTACCACTAGGACTAGCTTGTTAGTTTACTTGCAACTTGGAGAGGGGTGATTGTCTCATATAATTATACCTTTTTCTTGCCAACATATAACTGGTTACTATTTTTTTCCATGAAATACGTATTTTTAAATGGCCAGCTCCTGAGCGGATACTGCACAGCTGAGCTCATCTGGAAACATTGGGTTATGAGATTATTTAAAGCTATCTTCATGAAAGCTGCTTTAGATGGTTAGACTTCAGGTACCTGGTAAAAGTTTTTTTTGAAAAAGTAGGAAAAAAAGCATCTGTGAAGCCTAAAAATCAGAGTCATAATATGTAGGTAATAGGTAATGAAATGCAGTTTGAATATTTAAAATTTGAATCACAGAATATGTTTTGGTTCAAATTGTTCATGAAACTTAGTGTCTACTCCAAAGCCAACACTTAATATTCTAACTTGTCATTTAGGTAAAACTTGGAGCATCAAAAATCTATATTCATTAATGGTGACAATTCACCATCTCTGTCTGCACAGTCAGTGTGACAGTGTACTCATTTTGCTCACAAATGTGTAGAAAAAAATACTGAATCTTACCACTTATTTTCTTTGCACTAAGAAAGTTATGAATTGCATTCTTAGTTCTGCTACAAAGCCAGTATAACAACTTATGCCATTTGACTGAACAGAAGATAATGGTAAGTAAAAATAGGCTTTCTAGCACTTAAGTGACTTGGAGTGCCTAAAATCCAACTTCAGTAGACTGTTTAATAGATTCTTTATCTGCAGTGATTAACCGAGGTGGTGCATTTTAACTCTTAGTGTGTCCCACTTCAATGCCAAGCGTAATCTGACACTATTTCATGTTAAATACTTCAAATCTAAAAATGTCTTAAATGCTTCATAGATAATTCGGTATCTGTTTTTAAACTGATGGGTTATTAGTCCTAGTAGACACAGTCAGTCATTGAAAGCCAGGAATGGAATGTTTTAGATCCTGAGTTCCTGGTTCCAAGTGAAGTGCTTTCAGTATTGTTCTGCCATCTAAAGTAACAGTTTTCAGTTTTTTTTTTCTCTTGAGTGGGATGAAGAATGTACCTAATTCTGTCACTTGTGGTTATTTAAAAACCGTATGACTAAATGTAGTGATTTTGGGATTAAAAAGCTTCCTTCTTGAGAATTCAAAAAGGTAATTTTACAGATGTCCCATTAATAAATCAAGGCTTTTCTTAAAGAGCAATTTCAGCATACTTAAGAATGAAGCTGTATTACTGAACACTGGTGAGAGCTAGCCTAATATAAATATGTATCACAATTGGAAGGTGATTTTAATATTACAGCATTTGAGATGACAGATAAAAATACTTAGTCCCTGCATCTGGAAAAGCTGAAGTGGCTATTAAAGGACTGTTCCTGTTTCAGATTGTGGTCAAAGGCTTCCTTTGGCTATTGCAATGAAATGCTTTTTCTTTCACTGCAAACAGTTGTTCTAACAAGCCAACCCATTTCCAGTCCACAATTTTCAACAGAATTTGAGTTTTGTATGTGTGCTTAAATTGGTAATTTTATCAGAAGACAAACCTTTAGTGACAATCACTGGTGTGTATCTTTCACAAAGGGACCAGTGTGTAGCTGCTATGAACTAGTCTAAAGAAACTGTCCTTTATTCATATTATCTACACTTTTACAGAAGTATGTTACTTGACACTTGCTTTTGAATTAGTGGGATGCTTAAAAGCTACTTTGAAGACAATTGGCATGTAATTTGTTAAAATCTGTCAGACTTGGCAGATGAAGAAATATGCTGTGGGTTTCATGCTAAGAGAAGACTAGTCTTGGATGTAAAGGGATGGGAGGTCATAAAGTCTCTCACTGGAAGATCTCACTGAAGATCTGTTACAACAAGCTGTAGGTGGCTTCAAGCATTAGTACCGAGTACAGTGAAAGCTGGGTTTGTGTAGTTGAGTAATCACTGCTGCCTTCCTCCGCTGTGTTTTCATAATGTTAATGCAACCTCTCTGGAAAAAAAAAAAAATCTCATTATAGGATTAACTCCAGTGAGATTGATCTTCCAGTTACAAAGGATCTGGAGGGTCTTAAATCCATTGGATTTAAAGTAACAGGTGTGGTGTTTGCTGCTTGGATTTCCATCAGTCTTTCAATGGAAATGATGTAATAAATAACACTTTGCATTTTTGTTTAATGCTGCACCAACCTGAAGTTTGGTTCATTGATGTTCTGAGCCATTCAGGTGGTCATGTTTCTAGCCAAGAAAATGATCTTAATATTTCCATGTCATGAACTGATCACTAAGTCTCAGACCCAGCAGTTGTTTATTTGTAGTTTGTCTTAGGTTAACTGTTGAAGTTGGTACAGGTTTCTAGTAGGAAGAACAGAGTTTTGTTTTCTTGATGGCAGTATCTAAACTTTCAGTTTATTGGCTTAAGCATAACATTTCTAAAGGGTACTGCTCTCACTGAGTAGAGGAAGAGTACACAGATGAAAAGTGAAAAAGTATTGCTGGCTAAGCTTTTTGGCAGGTGAATCTTGCCAGTGTGTAATGCACCTTCAAAGTGCATGAAGGTGTACTTGCCATGCAGGTACAGGTGGCATTGAGGTATATCAGGTAGTGGTCACATCTCAGCAAGTTTGGCTCATACTACCTTCAGGAAGTGGCCTGCACCAAAGCAGAATATGTGGTACCAAAGTACATGAAAATGCTGTAGTTTTACTGTGGAGCATAGGTAGGTAATGATCAATTATTGTAGTCTGATTTTTGTAGTCTCTGGAAGAACATGAGACAGTCTTGCATAATGTGTATTACATGTTCCTACATCCTTGTGAAGCAACCCTTTTTTACTTCAATACATGAAGATTAAAACATGTAAGATTGAAATACTTTATGCAGTTAAAAGATACAATGCTACAGTAACTTAGCAATTCTGGTTTTAAGTTCAGATGGCTGGGTGTAGTTACAGCCCAGTAATTGAGGCATGTATTTTAGAATCACAGTGATTTTTTGACTCTGTCAAGAAACGCCCTGCTGTTAAACTGATTCAGTCTATCTTAGAATCCCTGTAGCTAGTAAAAATGCATATACTGGGCAGGGGGAGAGGATACCAAAACCAGCCCACAAGAACCAAAACAAAAAAACAACCCCAACACTCTTATCCCCTAACTCTGAAAGATGTTTTGGAAGAGGATTGAATATGCAGCCATTTCTAGGCATATGCAAGTCAAATAGGTGATAGGTGTTGAATTCTTAGATCTGGGACAAGTGAAATAAATGTGGTAATCTTGGAACTTCTGCCTCTCAACTACATGGTAAAAATGATGCAGAGGGATGTCAGGTTTAACAGCTTACCTAAAATTGTGGTTAATTTTCAAATGAAAAAAGAACAGACATGTTTTGACTTGGACATTTTGAAGGGCTAAAAGTGTCTCTGTGAAAAGGGAAAGGGAAAACTTACAGGGTCTTCTGTAAATACCTCTGTTCTTTCTAAAGCTGTGATGACCAGGGAAGTTCCTCCTCAGAAAAATACAAAGGAGTTTGTCTTGTATTTAACAAGTTGACAAAGGAGTGGTCACACCAGAAAGACTCTCCTCCTGGGAAAGCTCTTAGCATATTATTTGCTTCCTGAGAAAATGTAAGGTAATGAAACAAAATAGATAGGGAGACAACCTGGCAAACCACAATGTAGAACAACTTCATTTAGCTGTGTTACGTCTTTGTAGGATCTTTCCTGCCTCTAATCAGTCTGTCCTTTCCTGTGAAAGGTAGGTACACTCCAAGCCAGGCACCATGTAGCAGCCATAGCGTGATATGAGGGGAATGTCAGGTGATGCATCTTGGCCAGATTGAAACATCAGGTCAAAAGCAGACACAGGGTCCTTGGATTACATGTCAAAAGGTAAGAATATCCTATCCTGGCTGTCATGATCATCAGGGCCACATTATCTTGACACAAATTTCAGAAGAAAATTGTATCCTTATAAGGGAGGAGGTTTTAAACATAGCAAAGTACAAAACTCCTGAAAAAATCCCATATATTCCAAATATGGACCTTTTTTTTCCCCCATGTGGGTGAGGAGTTCCTCCATCTCTTTTTAATGGTATAATATTTGCTACTCACTGCTTTTAATAATCCATTAACAGGTAGATAAAAATAGTTGAACAAAACAACTTAAAAGGCTGATGATGCCCCGTAATTGAGTGATGCTTGAGGGAATGCTGAGTTAGTAGCAAAGCTTGCATGTGAAGTCTTGATTTGAATGACTTCAAATCAAAGGGCACAAAATGAGAATAGGTGTTCCACTTGTAAAGCTGGTGTGAAATTGTCATAAGGTAGAATACACTTAGAAATTTTAGTTTACCAGCGTGGTCTCTACCTCCTGAGTTAAAAGAGAATAAATCTTTGTATGTTCATCGGTGCTCAAGATATACAGAAGAATTTGTTTTCATAGATTTCAGTGGGTAAAAGTTGTCATTTTTGCTGCAGGTGAGAACAGCATCTCTGAACACTTAGTGGGAAATGGGAGTACCTGACAGTAAAAGTAATAAAAAAAGCAGCTGATAGAGATAGGTGCATGTTCTAAGTTCTTTGTGAAGCTCAGGTGAGCAGCTCTGAGTTAAGGCACCTTGGACTAAAGGTACTAACTCTTATGTCTCCTCACTTCCAAGACTGTTCCTCCAAATAATAAGATTTCAGTTTTGGTCCTTTCTTTTTGCCCTTGGGCTTCAGGGAAAGAGAGTCATTACTGCATAGGTGGCTTGACTTCTCCAGGCCTAACAAACAACTGAAGCGCAAAACGGGAGCACAAAGCTGGGCAGTGGTCCAGGAAGGCACCAGATACATGGGCTTTTCAGAATCAAGACTGATTGATATTCCGAGTTTCTTGACCATAATCTATCCCAGAAACACACTGGATGTAGACAATATACCACACTACAGTGATAGCTTAGTACTTGGTCTACAGTTTACCATATCGATGCTGAATTGTGATTGGTGGAGAATTTTCTACTTGTCCTAGATAAATAACAGCCAACAGACTGTTAGAGAATCCTTTTTCTATTTTAAAAAAATAACTTTGCTCTTGCATTTGAACTGCAGTGATACCAACTTGAGGTCTATATGCTGCATCCAAGTTTTGTGTGTTGTGTTAGGAGCTCTTAAATACATCTGTTGAAATCCCAAAGATCTCATTCTTCTGAGATTTCATAACTTCTGGGGTGGTAGTGGTGGAAATACTACAGCCTGGACCTACAGAGAAGATGTCAAACTCGAGATTGGACTGGAAAACTCACAGCTTTTTAAAGGGAAGAAAAGGTTATTCCTTACAGTTTGATATAAAGGATAATTAAATCATTTACATTTTATATACTTCAAAATATATATCTGTGAAAGAGGAAGAACTTAATGCTTCATGTTTTAAGCAGTTTCTGTTGTGATTCATTTGTAGAAGGGTAAGTCAGGTAGCTTAGACAATAGCAAGTAATTCAGTCACAAATCAGAAATTGATTTATTAAGTTTCAGAAAAATAGTGAGTGTTAATAATAATCCCCTGTATGATATCAGACCTTACTAGCTCCAATGCCTTTGCTAGCTAGAATACTAGTTACTGAAATAAAACAGAAAATAAAAAGCAAAGGAAAACTTATAGTAGAGTTTTGCAGTACTTGGCGAAGTCTTCCAAGTAGCCCTTGTTTCTTGATTTCACCGTTGGTGCCTTTTCCAAACAGCATGAAGTCCTCTTATCTGCCTAAGCATGCACTCTCCCTCCCCAAAGGACACTTGGGGAAACTGAGCAAGTGCCAAGTGTGCACCATAACCAGGAACTGCATTTGCAGAACTTCTGGAGGAATCTGTTTCTTGCTGCTCTAGAAGAGAGACTGTGGTGTTCTGTCCTGCCAAGGTATGTCCTGCTTATTTACCCACCCAGGGACCAGAAGTACCATTAATACCAGTGCCAGAGCTGATGTGGTGTACAATAATACGTCACTTGTTTTTTTTTTCCTATTAGATATACCAGCAAAAAGGGGAGGGAGGGGGAACGTTGGCATACTTCCAGGAACTTTGGCTCCTGTCTGAGAGGTAGCATTGAACAGTTACAAGCTGTAAGGATTGATCAGCTGTGAGCTGACACCTGACCTTGCAGAGCATGGGACTGAATTTAGCTTCTTAAATTCTCTTATTATAACAATAATATTCCTCTTGTAGTGCAGCTTTACCATGGCACTATATGCTCCAGTAATACCACAAAATAAGTAAGACAGGAAAGTTGACCACGTGCTTCAAAAAGCCTCAAGACTCATCCTTGCATATGAGGAGGAACAGCCTTCTATCCAGCCTCTCAGCATATCACGTTTTGCATTTTGCCTGTTTGCACAGAATCAGGTTTTTTTTTTTGCTTTTATCATATATTCAATATTCTTTATGTCCTATTCATTTTTATTTTCTTTTTAAACATTTTGAAAGTGCTTCAGTTTTTGCTGTACATAATTTAAATGGAGGAAATATCCAACTGATTCTGTATCTCCTCGTCCAACAAATGGCAAACAAAACAGTATCCTGGCTATACAAGTGATTCTGTAACAATTCCTGTGAAGTGTCTGATGAAAGACTTAAACACAGCTAACTTTTTGAGGGTGACAATTTTGTTTAACTTTTACCCTATCCTACTTTTATATACTTGATGTTGTCTGAGAAACTCATTGCTTAAACTAAAAATACCTATGGAATGTTCTGACCTGACAAAAGCACTCAGGGCACTTACTGCTGTGTCCACAAAAGCTAAAAGCAATGGGCTTCAGGATACCAACTCACCAGTCTCTAAAAGAAGCTCTTACAGATTTCATCACTATGTCTGGGTTTACATGGTCATTTTCAGCACATCCAGTGGATGTGTTAGTATCCAGAGACCTTTCTCTGCTAGCACAACAGCAACCCATACAATTAGTCTTTTTTTTCCACTTCTAACAAGATCTGCCTCTTGATTAAAACTTACTGAGTATGGAAATGTTTTAGGTTGGGATTTTTTTTCCACTGTTTTAAGGAGCAAAAAAATTAATCCATCAGAAGTGAGAGTTGTATCCAAATGAGGCAAAAAGAAAAATAAATATTCATAAGCTAAAGTGTGTTAAAATAGTCTGGGGCAGGGCAAAAAAAAAAAAAATTTAAGAAGGCACTAGTTCTACTAATAACAATTTTGAATGCTGTTTTGTTACGTTTTGTTCCCCATGTTGCAGCCTGTCCCTACTCCAGTGGTACACAACAAAGGAGATAATGAAATTGAAAAAGGAGAAAGTGTACAGCAAACATAATAAAAGGTACAAAAGTTGGTCTTACAGGAAAGACAGTTCACTGGAGCAAGAATCTTAATTTTGGAAAAGGCAGTTTGCTCAGGTGGACAAGGTATTTTGACAAAATGAATAAGCACCAATTGTGCTGAATAGGGAATGATTTTTCACCATCTTTAGTAGTAAATGTTTGGAGAGCTGTGTCTTCACACAAGTGTAAGTGGTGGAACTCCTTGCTGCACAATTTTTATGGATATTGAAGTTCATGGCAGTTCAAAAAGCAGCTTGAAACTTAGGAAGTAAATGTTTTCTCAGGATAGCCCCACGATTACAAATCAGAGTAAAAGAATGTTCCAGGAAAGCATTATTATATTCTTGCTATGCTTTTACAACTTTTTCCTAGGTATGTGTCCCCTGTTGACCTTCATCACAAACAGGATGCTCACACAGCTGAACCTTTGCTGATCCAGTATAGTTGTTCTATGAATCCAGCATGTATCTGTGACTTAAGACTAGCTTTAAATTTCCCAGGTCTAATAGTTTTGATGTATAGGAGCTGCAAGACGTTGCAATGACTTAAGAGAAACACATCATCTTACAAGGATTATGTTAATGCATTTTCAGCTGAAACAAGGAAACACGGCTCAAGTTCCTCATCGGAACTCCCTGCTTGAAAATTTGCCCCCTTGACCAAGGCTGGTCAGTGGGAATTGAATTCCCTTTGGGACCTGACATAGCTATTTTCACGACCTGTTCAAGGCAGGGTTTTCTTGATCACCATAGCTTAATTTTCATTTAGACTGAGCTCTTCAGTATGTGCTATAGCATTGCTTTAGCTGTTTGCATTAGTACACTCCTCATTTCTTTCAGTAACTTTTTCTTACAAATTCTTAACATCCATCTCAACATTCCCCTATTCCTCCCTGATCAGCCTAGATTTTTCAAAGGAATTGCATTTTCCAAATCTTTGCCTTGCACATGCGACCAATTCAGCTACCTCACTTAATGTGTATATCCAGACACCTTGTCTTTTTTTTTCCCCTCAAGCAAACTAAGAAAATTTCTACAGACTATAGCTTTGCCAAATATTGCCACAAAACCTAATATTATTTTCTTTTAAGCATTTTTCCAGTGTCTTCTGTATACATATTGTTCCTCTCTTTACGCATACATATTCCTGCAAGCCTTTATTTTTTATTGTCTTGTAATCACCTTCTACACCTACCTTGCAACTTTCTGCTATATTTTCTTTTCCTTTAATGTCCCATAAACTCTAGTTTATGACTGGACAAATTATTTTAATCTCTAATATCTAAATTCTCTCTAGAGTCTAATCTGTGAAAGAATTTATTCACAAAAATCATTTTCATGTTAATAATTTGAAGAAAAGCTTTATATACTAGTGCTGCTCTGACACTTTTTACTTTCTCCTTGAGAGTTAAAAGTTTTTCAAGGCAAAACTGGCTCTAGCACACTACCTGTTTTTTTTTTTGTTGTTTTTAATTTCTTCCCAAATGGACCTTGTTTGTCGCAGTGAAATTCTAACACATTCTTTGCTCCTCAGCACCTCTGTGGTTTGCCCAGCATCATTCCTGTTGGGCATACTAAACTGACCATCTGGAAACTGTCCACTTGAAGTGGTTTCTTTTACTTGAATTTCATTACCAGAACGGTCACCCTGTCTTTTTATTCCCCTCCAAGTCTTTATTTTGTCCAGTGTCAGTCAGTGACTTCATGGTTTCAGTCCTAAATGCAGACTGGTAGGTATTTTCAGGTTTTCTAATTGAACTGTATTTACAGTCTGGGGGGGGGAAAGAAAAAAAAAAGGAATGATGAATTTTGAGTGGTATGTTACAACTGAAACTTCTTAGCCCCCTCCCCTTAAGCTTCAATTGCCTGTGAATCTGCTTCTAAACAAACAACAAAATGTTGACGTCGGTGTCAGGTCCTTGGCAGTTACACTCTCTGCAGTGATCTTTTAAAAAGGATTTTGCATATCTTTGCATATACTTTTGGCTCCAGGTTATCACTTCCTCACCCAGTTTTCCTTAATCTTGTCATACTGAGGGTCAATGTGTGGTCTAGGAAACAAAGACAAGAACCTACAACCATGAGCAGCACACATTCCATACAGCTGTGACATGCGCAGGCCTGTGTGGGTGGTAGAGAGAGCTGCCCCCCCAGTTGCCATAAATCTTGATGATTACTAGTTTATTAACTCATTAACAAACAAATTAATATGGCTATTTATAGCAGTAAACCTAATTTTGCTTGCCAAACTGCTAATAATTATTCACCTATCCAAACCAGAAATGTGTATCACACGGTCAGCTGTCTTCTCCCCCAAAGTTTCAGTGTCCCCTTAAAGGCCCAGAAGCACTACTAAACAGCATTTTTCAGCTCAGGTTTGTTGCATACACCTGAGTGATCTCACACTGAAACCAGTAACTGTTGATGGATGCCCATAAAGTTTTGAACTTGAAGAAGTCAAGCCCAAGTGCTTAACTTTTGGGGGGGTCGGACAGGTCAACTTCAGTTTCACTTCTTTATTTAAGCTAAGCTATTTGCTGACTATTAAAAATGAATGTTCTCCAAAGTTATCTGCTAAATAGCTTAAGTTAAAGGTTAATATGAAGCCTTCTACTTAAACTTCTGGAAAGAGCCCACAAAATGAACAGGGACTTTTGGGAAAAATTATAAAGGAAAATTAATTCCTGGTTGGGTATATATGAAGGATTAGCTATTTTAAGTTAGCCTTGACAACTGTGTCCTTGAAAGAGATAAATATGTAATGCAATCAGCTGGTGAAAATCTGTGTATTACAGTTCACTGCCCGGTTTATTTAAAAATGGCTTTTTTGAAGGTAAATAATAAAAGCACTTCAGTAAATACAATCTCAGCCTTACGACTTACATTAGCCAACAACTGTAGGTTTATATTTTAAGTTGTTGAAAATCTATACTAATATATTTTTGAACGTGCAAGCTTCTGTTGCCATTAAGCCCCCTGCCTCTCTCCCTGTGAACACCAAAACATGGCTCCATGAGATGACTTGTATGGTCAGTGAAAGATTCATTTATATTTTAGCTGCTAAAATAAAATCTATCTTTCCAGAATAAGCCAGTCCTGGCCACATTCTTTCAGGGCCCATCTCCAGATGCATGCTTTCCCCTGGCAGTTCTCCAGTTGACCACAGAATCTTTGTAAGCATTTATGTGAAGAGAGAAATACTCGCTATTGCTAAGGAATGGATAAAGTTCTTATTTCTCTCAGAATTTTGAAAAGCTTGGTGTTGTCAGTATTTCCCTTTTATTCATCTGTACTTTTATTTCATTGGAAAATAGATGTCAGCAGTGTCTTTCAGTGTACCAGAACAATCCAGGGACCACGATGGCAGAGTGGGCAATGCCAATGCTGCTGTCTCCAGCAGAGCAGGACAGTGTAAAGCAGGTTGTTGTTTTGTCTGCCCGGCAGATGTAAAGTCTGTAAACTGAAGGAAATTCCACAGCTTCTCAGATAATAATGTACAATTACTGCCAAATGTGAATGTGGCAGTTTTAGAGTAATTATAATCCTCAACAATGAAGCTACAAATTAAAGAAACTTAACTTGATGTAGAGAATGCAAATGGAAGCAGGAGTTTGACTTAAGCTCCTGCTGGTTTGCTGTGCAAGTCACCTCCTATGTTACGGTTATGTGATGCTGTGGCATCTTTATGAGATAGTGTAACTTCTTTCTAAAGAAAGATAAGTGACTAAAAATCACAAGCAGTAAAGCTGAAGGTAGAGTAAGCAGATGGCAAAAAAAGTGCATCTTAGGAAAATTAATTTATTCTGAATAGACTGTATGGAGATCTGCTGTGTGAATTCACCTTGTTTTTTTTTAACAGAAAATGTGGACTGACATGAAATAATACTTTGCAGAGGCTCTTAAAGAAATTCAAGCTGACCCTGAGCTTTTGCCAAGCTCTCTGAGAAAGGTCAACATACTGAAGTCAAACTGCAGCATTTCACCTGCTTGAGAGGTCAAGGGAAGCGTTGCCTGACACATCATCTGAGCAAAGATTCTGAAAGCTGTTTTCAGCTTTTGATTTCTAGATACTGACTCACCTTCCAAATACTATCTTTTCCCTAACAGCATCCTTAGAGTTCTGATTCTTCTGAACAGAAGTGTTCCATGTGCTCTCACTTACTGAATGTGCTCAAATGTGCCTGCGTGGGGCTAGTACAAATGACCATAACAACAGCAACTTCTTGAAACAGCTCAAAAGCAGGCACCTCTCCCTAAGCAGGTATCTTTCATATTTGCCAATTAGAAGCCCTTTAATCAGTAGGATTTCCCAGAAGTTATTTTATTTTGGCCATTGAACCTGTATTCCCCATAAGCAGTAGAGTCCTATTAACGCAGCCTTGAGTTTCGTAAGACTGAGTAACTACAGAGCTTCTGAAGGGCACTCAAGTGGTTTGAAAGCTTGTGACTTGCAGTAGAATGAAGAATAATGCAGAATAAAGAAGGCATTATTCATGTCAGGTCGGCTTTAAATCGTTTTCACTAGCCATAAACTACATGCCAGATCTCTGTTTTCAATGTTTTACCCTTGTACGCTACTGATGTTAAGGTGGGGTCTTGTTACATTCCCTACTCAGTTCCTTTTCTTTACAACCAGCTACCAAGTTTGAGAGGTGTTTATACGGGTTTTAGCGTCTCTGAATGATTTAGTTCAGTCATCATCTAAATATAGACCATATAATCAGAGGCAGCAGTTTCTGTCCGCTTGGCGCTGGGAGCCCCCTTGCCGCCCAGAACCCGAGTATTTATAACTAGGTAAGCTTTCCGTCATCGGAGATCTCCTATTTACAGCGCCTGGCAGCCTGTGTTAGGCCGCACAGCTCCAAATGCCACCGAGGGTGGGAATGCTGCTGCCAGGATACCCCACAGACGCGACCTGGGCTCCCGGTGCTGCTGCGCGGCCGCCGCCCCCTCAGCCGCGCCCTGTGACGCGGTGCCCGTCACGGCGCCGCCATCACGGGGCGCCGGCGGCGGAAGCGGCCCCGCCTGGCCGGGCCGCGCGGGCACGGCCGCCATGGGCTGGCTGGGGGCGGCCGGGCGGCGGCTGCGGCGCCGGCTGCGGGGCACCGAGGCGCTGCGGGACACCTGCCGGCAGTACCCGCTCTCCTGCTGCCTCCTCCTGGGGCTGGCCGCCGCCACCCTCCTCCTCAACCGGTAAGCGAGGGGGCGCGGCGGGGGAGCCGGGCCCGGCGCGGCGCTGCCGCTCACGCGGTGATGTTTCCTTCCTGTGTGTTCGCAAGGTATCTTCACGTCCTGATGATCTTCTGGTCGTTCGTGGCGGGCGTCGTCACCTTCTACTGTTCCTTAGGACCGGATTCCCTCTTGCCCAATATTCTGTTCACAATAAAATATAAACCCAAGGTAAATATGTCTGAGCAGTCGTTAAAGATAAGGATTTACACTGGGCAGCAATTCCTGTGTAATTCTAGCTGCTTTCAGAAATAATGTACATCGGTACAGCTCATGTCCTCCAATGATATAGGTGTTTTATAGGAAATAGATGATGATTAAGACTTTGGATTCAGCACACCTTTTTGCATAGCCCCATCAAATCTAGGTATGGCTGCAAAGCTTGTTGTTGGGAGTGTTTATGGATGTTGTTTAGTTCTTTGCTCATTTCACCTTTTGAGTAATTGTAAATAAATACGTTTTGAGCATTTGAGGTAGTGGAGAAATGATGTAATTGTTTGCTCTTTTATTGAGACTTTTTCTTTTCTAAAAATGCCTTTGGCAAGCCAGTGCTGAGTCTTCTTTGCTCAGTGTAATCAAAATTGTGTAAGTGGTACTGCATTGCAAAAAGAAAAACATTCCCAAAGCAAACTGCTGTTTTATAGCTTAAAATGGTTTTGCATAGAATTTCATAGGACTAAAAAATTACAGTTGCAGTAGTTCAAGGCTATGAGTAAGGCAAGTTTTGCAGAAATCCCAGCTGGTCTGTTATTAGACTGACTAATGTCTGGGGAGATGAGATGTGAAAGGATACCTGTCTCCTCACACTTTGTTTCAGTGGAAGTGATTTTTCTGTTTGGTTCAGTTGTTTCTCTTACAGTGCCTTGTTATCTTGTTTTCCTGCTGGGAGAACAACATTGTCTTTATTCAGCTCTCTGTAGTAATATACTCTAAAAGGAAATTCATGAATGTGTCGATATATTAATAGAGTTATCATTTTGAAGAACGTAAACTTGTCCAAGTATCTTCTCTTAGCAGTTGGAATTGCCAGAGCTGTTTCCCCAGGGTCACAGTTGTGCTGTATGTGGCAAGGTCAAATGCAAGAGGCACAGGTAAATTACATCTGTGGCACTGGTAAGCTTAGTATTGCTGACATTTTATACATCGTGGTAGGAAACTTTCAGTTACTTATTGTTACATAAACTTTTCCATGCTCTCCTATAGACCTACATTGCTTCTGGAAAACTATCAGCCATGGCTGGATCTGAAAGTGCCTTCCAAGGTCGATGCATCACTCTCAGAGGTAATTGGCATATTGTTTCTTTAGTACCTTAGACTTCTGTGGGTTTTTATTACGTGTCTTTTAGACCTTTTACTTCTGGTTCAGTAGATAGCTCAGATGTACTTCCCAAGTATTTTAACTTCTCCACGTGAAAGTCAAATCAAAAGAATATGTGCCAGGAGCAGAGGGGTGAGGTGGTGTGCTTGTTAACCAGGATGTGACTGCTTGTGTGGTAGTGCACCTAGAACATAGAAGAAATGTCTCTTTAAATGTAGAAGAATATTTATAAGAACAGTTATAATTGAATGTGTACAATTCTTGAAAAGTTGAGAATTTTGCCCTGCTTGGCTTGTTGGAGTAGAGGGTAAGAAATGATTTGCTCCAGCTACAAAATTTCTGTGATGAAGATGATAATGTGATGGTAGGGAGACTAAAAGAAAGGTGGAAAGAGGCTGTTTACAAGAGCATGTAGTGACAGGACAAGGTGGAATGAATTCAAACTGAAAGAGGGTAGGTTTAGATTAGATATTAGGAAGAAATTCTTTACTGTGAGGATGGTGAGGCACTGGAACAGGTTGCCCGGAGAATCTGTGGATGCCCCATCCTTGGAGGTAATTAGGGCCAGGATGGGTGGAGCTCTGAGCAATCAAGTCTAGTGGTGGGCAGGTGTCCCTGCTCATGACAGGGCGGTTGGAACGATATGATTTTTAAGGTCCTCTTCAGACTGAACCATTCTATGATTCTATCCGTTTATTTAAACTGATCAGGCAAAGTAGTAACAAAATCTGTCTAAAAAAAAAAAGAAATCAGTGGATTTACTCTAGGAAGAATAGCATAGATATATTTTTAATAAGGGTATAAATCTGGAATTTTATTTTGTTCTAATCTCTTAGAAAGGAGCTATCTGAAGAGCAGGTTTTTTTTTGGTCGTTTGTTTGGGGTTTTTTTCCCCTTGGTTGGTAGTTGATGGAATATACTGGCAGCTAAACAGATAAGTTTTAGTTGTTTTTTAAAGCTAGGAAAATACACAAGCATGTATGTACCTCAATATCCATTTATTTAGAATTCCAGCTTCGGAGTTCTGTGGCAGGAGGAAGAACAATTGGCATACCAGAAGCGAGAAGATTTTTGCATGTCAGTTCTTGCAATTAACAACATGGTTTATGAAGTCAAAGCTGCATGTGTTTGTGGTGTAAGCTATCACTTTAGTTACCTCTGCCTAATTGGGTCGCAGGCATGGACCATTGCAGGAATAGGAGAAGAATAAAAACCTTAAAGGAAGGGAGGGATGGACAATTGAGGAATGCTTTTAAAAAAGGACACGTAACAACTTGCTGACTTCGTTTAGTTTAATGAAGTGACTTCCTCTGCCATTTCAGAAGTGAACATTTATTCTTTTAAATGACTTGTTCTGTTATTTTTTTAAATAAGTTTAAGTGTATTAAAATGACAGTATTGCTGAATACCATTTCAGTCAACTATTACTTTAATAACAGAATATAAAATAAACAGTTCTATGCATGCAACATTTTTAGAATTTTGGGTACCAAATATATGTGACAGTGTACCAAAGGATGTGGTCAAATGCTGAATAACTGGAAATTTTCCTCTGTAGCTTAAATGGGAATTTAATGCTAACGAGATTGTTTGTAGTATCTTATTCATAAGGGATACAAGTAGATACCATAGTTATCTTCTAAGACTGATCTTTAAAATGTGTTACCACCCCTTGGCATTTTGTATTTGATTGCTGTTGCTGTAATTCTGCCTTTACCAAAGCAGTGAGCTTTTCTTAATTTTACTTCATACTTCGGTGGCGTGTCCCAGGCCCTGCTTTATTTAGCATTGTACACGTGGCTTTTGTGTATCTATGCCTTGTTTCTCATTCCTTTATCTTTGTGTGCTTAACTAGAGGGAAGTACCAGACCTGAGTTCTGTGCCTTCCTTCGGGCAGAGAGCCAGGGTAATCCTCTTCAACGTCCCACAAAAAGCAGTCTGAGCCACTATTATCAGCTGTGTAGGGCAGATACTATTTGGAATGAGAAATTTCTTTGCATTGTTCCTCACTGCAGCTCTTCTCAACTGGTTAAAAGGATGGCAAGGGTTCTGCCCACACCCTGTTCCTCTTGACCATCTGCTCTGAGGATGCAGTATGTAATGCTGACCTGGAATTAGATAGCCTGCTTCAGGTTGGAAGAAGAGACTGCTCTTACTTTCTTTTGTGGGTTAGTCTTACATTAGAGAGAAGCTGATACAGTGTGAACTGAATTAGGATTAATTAGATTCTAAAGGAGTGCCCAGTGCAACCTACTTCTAAAAAGCAGATTCTTCAAGTACTTGGAATAATTCTGGGATTTTGTTTATAATCTATTAGTTTTTCTAGTTCTTCTTTTGTAGGTTGAAGAATTTTGGCAATACTCTCATTTCCAAATGTTTCTAATTTGAACCAGTTGTATAACCTTTATGCTTGTTTTTTCAAGTGCTTTCAGAATAATTTAGTACACACTCAAATCAGAAGTCCAAGATTTTCTTACAAGTATGGATTTTTTTCTCCTTTGAATTGTGATGGCAGTTTGTTGCACTTCGCAAATTCTTAATCTTTTGCAACCTTTAGGCTATCTAGCTGCTGTACGTGGTTTAGAAGAAGAATTAAAATCTGTGCTTGGATGTTCCCCCCAGCTGAACTCTAAACTATCTCAACCATGCATCTACCAATATTGTATAGTGTGGGCTGTATCCTGCACAAAAATAATGCAGTGACCTAAGTGTGATTTTGTTTCCAGTTTCTAATCCATTTAGTGTTATGTTTCTTCAATGTTTTCTTTCTTTTTGAATAAGGACATGATCTCTGTTGGTCAGTTTTATGTTTGTTTATAGTCCAGGTGCTACAGATTGCATAGAGGAGAATTTAATTCTGTTGTTCTCTTAATGAACTCATCTTTTTCCTTACAATCTCATTTTTGCTATGTGAGTGATGGTTGCAGTCAAATCTGTGGAAAGCTGCTCAGCTACTCTTGATTGGTGTCATGAAATAAATGCCCTACTGGATCAAGGTGCTGCTGTCTTTTGATCTCACAGTTTTGTTTGTGGTTTGTTTTTTTTTTTTAATTCTTAAGTTCTTGGGTTCTTGACTCGATTATGGGACTAGAATTTTTTTTCTTTTCTAAAAGTTAGAAATGGAAAAATGCATGACAAGAAATCAGTTACTGTCTGAACGTACTCTTTGCCATTCCTGACCTCTTTCAGCAGCACAATGGGCTGCATGCTTTTTTATTGGGAATGGCTTGTTCCACTCTCAAGAAGTGGTCTCAGCTATCTAGTTGGACTGTCTTTTAAGGCTTTATAATTGTCATTGTGGTTTATTGCTCCTTTCCACTCTGATGTGGCCTGGTAGTTTTGACCTGCTACTGACTCAGTCATCACTCTGCTCTACGTTCCTCCTTCTGATAGCTGGGGTCAGCTGTGTGGCAGTGCCAGAAAGCTTGTCTCAGCAGCAAAGACTGACTAGCTTGCAGTGTTGCAGTGCATTCTAGAAAATAATTTCTTCTTCTTTTTTTTTCTGCAGCTGCTGCTTATATTGTTAACTGCTGCATTTGGTTTTACACTTGTACTCTCTTTCCAATTTAAAGCTGCCCACGCAAAGTAGAAAGAGTAATTTTGCAAAATGCTTGAAAATAGGTTGGCTTCAAATGAAATGACTCATCATTTGTATTTTAAAAAAAAATGACTCATCATTTGTATTTAAAATAATATACAGACAGGGAAATGGGTTATCATTAGCTGTCATTCTTAGAGATGTCCCATCTACTTTATTGGCATGGTGTAGTGTGAGCAATTGAGCTTGAGTAATACTGTTGGTGTTGCTAAGAATGGGAGTGGGTGCACATGTCCTGCTTTCCCAATGCTTTATGGAAGTGCAATGGATAATGTGACAGGTTTTTTTTCTGTCTTACAGAATTACACTGATAGAGCCTGGAATGCTCAAGGGGAAACAGTATGGATTGCATGCCTTGAAATCCAGTTAGTGGCAGTCAGTGGCTTATTATTCCTTGAGTGCTTGTATTTTGTAGTAGGGAGGATTTCACTCCATGGCTCTGTTTTAACTTCTGTACAGCACCTTGGTGCAATGGAGCATTATACCCAACTGCTTCTACCATGCCATGTGCAAATAGGGGCTGCTTTCTGTGTGTCCACACATTTTTTTAAGGCCATATAGATAACTTGAGTTCTAATAGAACGTGTCTTGCCTTGTGATAGCAAGACTAGGAATAGGTGGACTCCAAGTGCATTTTGAGTTAGTTGTCTGTCTCTGTGCTTGCTGTCTGGGTCTTTGTGGGATTATCTGCATGGCCATGTCTCGTGGAAGCAGTACTATAAAGCCTGCCCTTACAGTGTGGCTGTGGAAGAGAAACACTGGCAAGTCTGTAAAATGGTTCACCTGGAACTCAGTTAATACAAACATCTCCATCTCTCAAGAGGACTTTGTCCAGAGTGGGAAGGGTCATGCACTTGTTTTATTTTTCTTGCTTATTTAATAACCACGGGAAGATGAATTTCAACCATGTGTGTTTTGCGTAGCTAGCAGTAAGGATGAGATCTCTCACTGTTGGAAAACATTATGCTGATGGCTTCAGAGGCCTCTAGACTGTAGGGGAAGAGAGGCCAATAAGTTATGTTAGCAGCTGATGAACTGAATTGCAGTGACACCTGCGTGTAAAGCTCGATGGACAGGCTTTCAGTTCCAAAGGAGTAGCCATGGATGAAGAAAACTGTATCAAGAGGAGTGCATTGTATTACTTTAGAGTACAGTCTTGTGCTTGAGGGCTGTTCAAGTGCACTTTCTGCTCCAAACAGATGCTCTGCTGCTGTTGCTCCTGAGGGGGAGGCACAGAGCAAAAGCGGAGGAAGGAAGAAAAGGGCTCCTTTAATACATGGATGCATTGTATGGATTTTTTTGCAGGCCTTTGCTTTTGTAAGGCACTTTTTTTAAAAGAGTCTGCATTTTGAACCTTGAAAGAGGTTTATTTTATTAGAAACTCTGTATGAACGAAAATAATATTGCAATACCTGCGAGACTGAGATTTCTGTGGAGTAAATTGTTGGCTGATGTACTGGCCGTGCTATGGAAAGCATCAGGGAAATTTATTTGAGTGGCCTAATGTGTTCCTAAGGCCAGTGGCCTGTGATTGCTTACTGGAGCTGGATGTGATCTCCTTCCTGTTGTCTGAAGATAAACTTCCAAAGAAGGTTGTCATCTACCCCCACCTTTCCACCCTGCTCTTAATGGAAATATGAGATTGGGCAGGAGGAGGATGACAGAAGACGACATGACACAACATTTAACTTCGCCACCCGTCATTAACACATGATGGTATTACAGTTTCAAGATCTGTTACTGCTTTAGCACATAATATAGGATAATATAGCATGTAGATAGGACAAAAGACACTGATGACTTTGTATGGTCCACAACACAGACATCTGAAGTTATCCCAAACTGGAAAACATTTCTCTAGAAAGAGGTAGGAACAGTGGAATGGAACAACTGGAAAAGGGAGAGTGTCTTATCAAATTTGAGTAGGTGATATTCTTAGTGGTGAAGACAGAAAAAGAGTATTCATTCATGAGCTGCTCAAGTCTGAAGAATTGAGAGGGATTAAAAAGGCTGGAGTGTGCTTTTTATTGAGTGTGCTTTTATAATCATGAGAGGAGCAGAGTCATGTAGTGCCCTAAAGATAGCATAAATTTAGGAAGTCTTGAATTCTTGCAGTGCATACTGTGTGAATGAGTGCAACAGCAGATCTTGTAAGAAGAGTAACACTTATTCTCATAAATGACACTTCTATATCAGCTGTTACATTCAACTTTCCTTTCAAACAGATTTTACATTTTTCTTTGTACATAGTGGCTTTGCAGAACTTTTCCTTCTATGGAATGTGGCACAGCAGCCTCACATAGCAACACATATATTCTGTTTTACTACTCTGATTAGCACTGATGCTGCTGGGGACAAACCGATCTCTAAAGCAGTGATTCAGATTAAGGGGTAGTTTGTGACAGGAGAAGGTAGTGTAGGCAATATCTTGGGGTTATAGTGAAGGAGGGGATATCTCAAAATTTCATCCTTCTCTCTGCTCCCTCACGTTTTTTTTCCTTCACACTGTCTGATGGTTTTCCTTCCCTTGTAAAGTTTTCATTTTGCTAATCAGGGTGCAAGGACTGTGACTGGTACTTGACGCTTGTGTGTAGATGTAAGGAGAGGTGTCAAAGCTGCAGTCCTGTGAGCAGTACACCTGGTGTATGTGGTGGTGGCAGTGTGTTGGTTGAACAGGGACTGTCACCTCCTTTGCCCCCTTCTTCTGTCACATTAAAAGCCAAACTGAACCAGGGCGTGCCTGTGCCGTGACTGCAATAATTCTGGTTCTTCCTGATTAACCCAGGTTTTTTGGCATGGAAAAGGCAACCACAGGCTTGACCTGTGTTGAGCAGGTTTGAGGCAAAGGTTGGAAAAGATTTTTCTACGGAGATCCATGTAGGTAGGATATACAGGGACTAGGAACAGAACAGAGGGATGTTGTGAGGATGCATGTAGGACAAGGACTTTGAGAAATGCTCTGGTTAGGACTTCAAGTGATGACTGGACCATAAGGCAGGCTTTGTTGAAAGTTGTGATACAGGATATGGAGAAAGATAGATGACTTTCATAGGAATGGCTTTTTGTGACCCTTCTTTTGCTTGCTTTGAGCGGTGAGCATACAGGATTGTCCTACATTGAGGGTGGGGGAGAGCAGGAAAAGGTGGAGGTTTGGATGAAAAAGGGTGGACATAAGTGTTAGTGTAGGATGGGTAACTGTGCCTGAGAGATACTCTGTGCTTCATTAGAAAAGAACAGGGACTGTTCTGAAAAATTAGAGAAGGGCTGTTTGAGGTAAGATTGCGTGTTTCATAGCATTTGCCTGACAGCAGCCATGGCACTGTGCTTAGTGTTACTGATAGTACCAGTGGCAGGTGTTTCTTCTTGGTATCTGATGAAACCACCACTTTGTTGCTATTTGCCCAAAGTACTGATTATGATGCAGAATAGTTGATATCACAGTAAGACCGCAACTTACACATGTATATGTTAAAGTTTTATGATATATGAATTATACCCTGTGAGTTTTGGAAGGTGTTTGTGGGGTTTTTTGTGATTTATAGTAAACTGTTCATTTTGTAACGTGGTTGTCTTTGTTCTGCACAGGTGCTTGAGTTGGTGCTGGAAAACTTTATTTATCCATGGTACAGGTACGAGCTTTACCTAAAGCTTGCTGTTTTTTAATATCATAAATATTTGTCAATCATTTTAAGAAATAGTCACCTGAAAATAAACATTCCTTTAGTGAAAGATAAAGCATACTTGTGAGTGCTACAGTTTCATCATTTTATTGTCTCTTAGCAGAATAGAACAGATCTTTTAACAATTTAGGTATGATAGAGATGGTTCTGAAATTTGTATTTCATTACAAACCGTTTTGTAGTGTTTATTTTCTAATAACTCTTACTTGGAAGTAAGTATGGATTGATTAAAACCTGCATAAAACCTCCCCCCCCTCGAAATTTACTTCCAGATTAGAAGCATACTGATCTATCATATTGCCTTTAAAAATAGATAAATTACTTCACAGGGTCTTTAAAAAGTCAAAAATTCCACTTCCAATAAATATAGAAAAGGCACTTTGAATACATGTGGCCAAGTCTTGGAGATCATCTGGTGATTTGCTGAGTTTCAAGACTGAGTGGTTATGTTGCACTGAATAGAATAGTACTGTGTAAATAACTTTAAAACAGTGAATAAAGAAAAGACTATGGCTAATTTATTTATTTATTTGTTTGTTTATTTGTGTTTTTTCCCCATGTATCTTTGTAAGTAATACTTTGCAGTACTTTGTAAGAAGATATGAAAATATTTCTAATTGTTCATGCTGGAATTAATGTGTTAAAACAACGTCTTGTCTTAATTCTGAATTTGACTTTTTCATTGGATGGAAATGTTCAGTTCATGTTAAAAAATATATACTTTATTTTACTCTATGCAGGTTTTTTTCATGTCTCAGGGATCTAAAATTTTCTGGGCAGACTTACTTGCCTCTTTGGTTTTTGATCGTGGCCAATACCTGCATGCCTCACTTCTAACTTGGTGTGATGAATGTGCTGAAGTGTAAAATTTCACTGCTAATGCAAACAGCAGAGGGAGCTTTAGCACCATGTATGTGAGTGTTCACGCTGGAAACCTCAAGGTTTTAAACTTTCAAAGTACAGAAAACTAGAGCATTTTCTATTGAGTGGTTTGATAAAGAAACAAATGTAAGGCAGCCATCTTCTGTATTTTGTAATTTGAAAATAGTTTTTTCTTGGCTGGTGGAAAGTGTCTTCAATGTCTTTGTTATGGACTAAGAGGGAAACTTGGCTTCCACCAATTACTTACCTCTCTGGCATCCAAGGCAGTGGAAATCTGGAATACATCATCTAGTGGGGTAGTAATATGCACAGTTAGAAGTGCAGTGTAAAATGTACTTGGTAGGGAGCCAACCTGCCTAGATTCTGTTACGTCTTGTTCTCTGGTGAACAGTAAAGGTGTTTCTGCACTGCCTTTAGTTTTGCCTGGCTGCACCTCCAGGTTTTGAACTAGGTACATAAAATCACACTGTGCTGATTAAACCTACTAAGCTTCCCATGAACCTGAAGTATTGGGAGTTTGGTGACCTACACTGAGTGCAGTGATATCTGAGTAATTTTAGAGGAAACAACTTGTTCCTGACAGGCTTCCTGGTTTCAGTTTAACAGTAGTAATGCCAGGTCTGGTCCTGTTTCATCTAGACATTCAGGTGTTTTCTGTGCCTCTGTGTGTCCAGCAGCAGCTGTGCAGGGAGGCCTGAACTGTGTGTCTGTGTGCCACTGTTTGAGGTAGAGCGTGTCAGTTATGAATTTTCCTGCTTAGCTGTACCTGCACTGTTTGCAAAGTTTGGCTCGCTCAGGACAAAGGACTTTTGCATTCAGGACATGTTTTTTCTGAACTAACAAACCTCACTGACTCAGGATAATTCTTCACAGAGCCAAATCAGAAACCTTTGCATCCAGACCATCCTTATTTAGCAGTGCAGTTTGGTAACCACCAGCAGGCAATTCATGCTTTTCAGCTGGTAAAACAGTTTGCTGCTTTCGCTTGCAAAAAAGTCTGGGCATAATTCCTTATGCTAATTGCCTCCCTTTCCCATGAATGGAATTTGTGCAAAAGTTACCTGTTTTTTTTTTTATAAATATATATATAAATATATATATATATCGTGGTCATTTTTGGTCTTGTGCCAGCTGGTGCTGTCTTGCAGCACCTGTCACTCTCTTGGCATCAGCGGCATCAGTGTTACCAGGATACATCTCACTCAGAAGTCTGGGAAGTGTAGTGTTTACCAGAAGTGTATGTTACAAGATTAAATCACAGATTTATTGCTCAAGAAACAAAGTGCTATGTCAGAAAAAAATATGTTTTATGTTTGTTTCATTAATGAACTGTGTAAGAATTTGGAATATTTTATTACCAGCTCAAAGTTTAAAGACAAACATTCCTAAATTTGGATCACTTTAAGGGGGTGAGAATTAGTACTTAAAATCCAGTGAACTCTACTGAAATAGGTGGTTATACCTCTGTGCATTTTTGTTTGGTATTTGTCAAAATATTCATACTGGTTATATTTAAATATTTGTTTTAAGAATTTTTTTTAACTATATGAGACGAATAGAGCATAGTAATCCAAGTTTGTAGAGCTACAAAACACTGGTCTGAGTCTATTGTTTATGCTCTGTGCTGTACAGTGAAACTCTGTAATATCTTGCTTATACCAATCTCATTTTAAATAGGAGAGTGTCAAGTTCGAAAGAGTTGCTCTATGCTTAGTGAATTTTTTGGTCATTGATGCTATTGTAACTCCACTTCTCTCAGATTAGGATAGAACTCAGTAATTACCACATTTTTGTAACACATTACTATGAAAACATTTGTATTTGATAGTGACTAAACCTAGTGTTTTCACATATGGAGCTGCTTATATTTTAAATGCAAGTAATGCAAGAAAAATTCAGAATTTTTGTTGAGCTACAAACCATAGTTTTATGTTTTTACTTGCTTGCAGCTTACTTTCTACATCTTTTTGATAGGAGTTAGCCAAATTTTGTAAGAATAATTGACACACAGAGAAAAAAAAATCACTTCAGTATTTATGTATGATTTTCATTTGTAAGTAGATTCTGTAAGACTGCATGCAATAGCAGTTGGGTGTATCTCTCTTGAGGCGTTAGTCTCTGTAAATGTTTACAATTAAGATTGACCCTTTTTCTTTTAGCACATCTCTCTGTTACACTGACAGTTGTGGTTTTAAATCATTTCTAAAGTTCTGGGGAAATGCAGCTAATTTTTAAAATATTTCTGAGCAAGTTATTTGGACCTTCCTCTGTGTCATTAGGGATTTGAGGTTTTACAGGTTCATGATGTTTTTCTCACCAGTCTTTACTCTGCTGGTGATTAAAAGAAAGTCTTTGGAAACCTAAGGCACGTTGTGACAGTACGTGACATAAAGTCATATCCAAGTAGAGCTAGCCAAGATACTGGTTATCCAAGTGTCAATAAAATATCAACTTTTTAGTCCAAATTACTTCATGTATCTTCTGTCTGTCAAATACTAGTAATATAGTAATACAGTTTGTTTGCTAATCCCTTGGCAGTGCTAATCCCTTTGACAGTGCTAACCATATTGTTTCTAAAATGTCAGCTGCTGATCTTAAAGCAAACCAAACTTTCCCCAACAGTATTCATATCTGTATATGATTAGCTGTTGGAGGATGGTTATGTTTCTTATGCCAGGCTGCTTTCTTTGAGGTGTCTTTTCATGCAATTAGTTGCATAGTTTGACTGTCAGGTCACTGGTATCTGTACCTAGCAGTTGATCTTCAACATGTATTTGAATGCTATATAAGCCAGCCTAACACTGCTTTAAAAAATTGGGTGCTGAATAATGTAAAATGATGTTTTATGCTTTTTTATTATTATTATTTTTAAATACCCTGGTTTTGCTTGCAGTGATTTTTTGACACAGATAATATTTGTACTTACTACATACGCATTCGTTACCAAAAAATGTGATGACTCTTGCATGTGGTCATTAAGTAAAGTTGGATGTGACTTTCTTTGTTGTGTCATTGCTCAGCTGTTAATAGTTGTTATACTGCAGTTTTACCGATATCTTTAGTCATACTCTAATGTTCATGTTAACTGCTGGTAGGTAGATTTTTGAGTTTTCACTTGCATTTTGTGGAATGCTGTTATCATGGTCTTTTTCCCCATTCTGTTTAGTTGTATTTTCTACATCTAACACTTAGCGTATTTTCCGTTTTCATTCAGTTTCCCAAAAAAGTCATGAAATTAGGTATTTTTCTTCCTTAATCAGCTTTGAATTATTTTTGCCATGATTTTTCACTGACCATACTTTATTGCAACATATGGAAACTGGCAAGCTGGATAAAAAGTTTAGGTGATATTTCGACAAAATGGTCCTGAAAGGCTAACTGGAAATCTATTTAAATTCTACTTTGTTTCCAAGCAGAAACCACTTTAAATAATTTCAGTTCAGTTTCCTTTATGCCACTGAATAACGATACATTTCCATATGTAGAAACTAAGTTAGATTTTATTCAGTCAAAATCACACAGGTAATATATGAGAGCAGGAACTCTGGTATATCATTCCAATTTGATGACATGTTTCTCAAGCCACTGTGTGCACAGACATAACAGGAATGCTGTTCCCACTATTTTCTATTTTCCTTGAATAGATGACTGCTTACTTTCTGGTTACTTTCATTTCAATTAATACCAGTTGAAGTATCACTGTTGAATGTCTTATTCCTGCTTCTAACAGTGCCAAATCTATTGTGGTTGGATTAGTAGAAATGCATTTTATTCTGGTTTTTTACATGGCATGCTTTACAACGCTGCAGAAATATTACTGATGATGAATCCTCAGTGGATGAACTGAGAGCCACACTGCGGTTCTTTGCATCTGTGTTAGTTCGGAGAATTCACAAGGTAAGGCAACTTAAAGGTTTCCACATTGGTTTTTTCATCAGAAGTAATTGATATTGATCTGTGGTGAGTTCATTAATTTTTTAAAAACAGTGATTTCAAGGTCAGTCTTACAGAGAGTGTAGACAACTTCTAACCACTTAGGTCTTCATGGTATCTGTTTCCGCCTTCTGGAGCTTATCCCATTCCTGGTTGTAAACCATCTCTGAAGATTCCTCATTGGAAGTGTTCAACATCCATTTGGACACGGCTTTGAACAACCTGTTTTAGTGACAGATGTCCCTGCCACAGCAGGAGGTTGGAATAAGTGATCTGTGAAGGTCCCTTGCAACCCAAACCATTCTCCAGTTCTTGCAAATGGGTATATTTCTTACACCAGAGCAATGCATTATTAAAACCTTGTGATGGTCTTTTAGCTTTCTTTTAGTGACTTAATCCAAGTGAAAACAATTTTGAGAATTATTGAAAAAGACTGATTAAAAAATGTTTAGCAGTGTATCTGTCTCGTAGCTTCTGCTTGCTTGACTTACTAAAATGAAGATAAGGCCCTTACATTGTCTATAAAGAATAGACTGTCATTAGGTGAACATCTTACTAGAAGAATTAAAATAGATATGGTTCTTATATTAATGCAATTCTTAAAAAGCATCCTGAATGCAAAAGTTTTTGTTTACTGTGTTTAATCTATTAGCACATGCATTCTGTTTTCTGGTAAAGTGCTTCAACTCTGTTTTACCCAAACTGCTTCTGACTTTCTGGCTGTTATAAGCACCAAGAGTTGGTAACTCAGTTTCCAGAATTATTCAGTGCTGGCCTGTCTGTTGGAGCCACTGCCATAACTATGTGTCTTTTTTCCCCCACCCTAGTAACAGCAATATTTCCTGAGCTACAAGTTGTACGTGTACTCTGTCATAACTGATCAACAGCTTGAATTTGTCCTTGTTATATATCAAATCCAGATGACTTTCTTGTTTATTCTAACTGAGGCATGTTACTTTTTAAAGTGAACATGGGAGGAGATTAGGGAGTGTCCGTGTAGCACAGACAGTGCAGTGGAAGTGGAGTAGATCTTTCTCGAAGTGAAAATTTAAGTTCTTAAAAATCAGTTTGGAGTTCTAATACATGCCGGTGTTAGTTGCACTGTTTGTAAATCTGTTGTTGACTCAGAAAATTATGTAATAACATATTAATAGTGTTAGATCAGCTACAGCTTCTTTAAGTAGAGTGCTAATTTACCATATCTGCCTTTGAAAGTAATGATTTAAATGTTAATACCTTCAATTCTATGTATATTGGTATTGTATATGTGCTACAAAAACTCAAGATACGTGCAAGTATTAAGCACTGTCTGGGGACCTACAAAATTAAGGTAATCACAGAAATGCAGTGTTCTTTAAAAATATTTAGATTTATTTGTATGCATTCTACAGAATAATATAATGTATTTTGTCTCTGTGTGAAGTGGTAGGGATACCTCAAGCAAAAATAAACTCATAGAAACTTTCTGTTATGGAACAAAATTGAAACTTGGCATGCTCAGCCATGCAGGGAAGCGTGGTGTCTCACACTATACTATATTTTTCAGCTCATGCTTTTTTCCTGCTGCTTAAGTGTTTTTTGTGTGTGCACACACCCACATACAGATTCAGATGGCCTCAATTAACAGTTGTGCTGCATATACTATGAAAAATGCTGTGTGTAGAAATTAGAGTTGATTGGCAAGTTGCAAATACAGTACAAACTTTGTGTCATTTCAGGATTCCTAGTTTAAAGCTTCAGTCAGTTAGCTCAGAGGGGTTACAACAATGTTTTATAGCCTTTCAGCTCTGATATTCTGTCCTTTATAGCCTCATTTGAGGAGAAATTCATCACCAGTTGCAAAATAAAGTAGTTATATACCTCTGCTAAGCAGCTGTACTTCGATGTGGATTTATTACTAAATGCTTGAAAGCAGTAGTTCTGGCTAATAGAGATGAAGTGTTGAAATCAAGGAAGAATTGTATAAGAAAAAACAGACTGTTTTTCCTCTTTTTAGGTTATATCTTTATAATTTTTTTTGGCAATAAATCTACTTCTGAATTGAGATGTAAAATTACGAATTGCTTCAGTGAAAAACATGCTTTTGTTTTCTGTTTAAAGCTTCCTAGGTGGATTTTTTTTGAGGCATGGTTGTTGAATGAGCCAACAAGCACTTCAGGCTAGTCAGCTCTTAAGTGTATACTGAAATGATTCAAATGTGGGTTTTCCTTGTGGTGTCCATTTCTGGGTTGGTTATGGGTTTTGAAGGGAAAGGAAAGGGTTTCCCTTTATACAGTGAGGTATAGGTAGCCCTGTGTCTGACTGAAGCTTTTGTCAGACATTCCCAGTGTCTACCACGGTGTCGATAATATGTACTCTTTGACTTACTTCTGCAGGAATAAACACTGCCCTATCCCTGTGTTCCATAGGAAACTCCTGACTTACAGAAATTACTGTTGAAACATGAGGCACAAAAGACAGGGTTTTTCCGTTGCTAAGCAGAAGTTCCTCCTTACCTGCTTGTAAATAGGAGCTGACCTTACTTTTAGGCAGTTCTAATCAATTTTATTGGCTTATCTGGGCTGGCCAGGCCAGATCATAGCTATGCACCTCAGGGTGAGTGTGCAGGAATATGTAATATTCTCCTTGTACAACTGAATAAACCCCCAACTTTTCTCTCAGCTCTGGTGGCCTTTGACTGTCTCTTTCCCTGTCTGGTAAGAAGCACTTTTATGCTATATGGAAGAGGAACAAATTCTGTTAGGAAAGAAACTTACTCAAAAGTCTTAGATTTTGAACATTTTTAAGTGTATGTTTTTGCATCTCTGAGATGTCTTTTTCTTAAAATAAAGAACATGCAAAGTGTAAATCCATTTCTAGGTGAGTTTCAGTGAAAACCACTGCAGTGGATAAAGAGAAACCCCTTGAACCTGTACAGGCTGGGGACTGACTGGCTGCAGAGGGAAGCTCTGCTTACTGCAAAGGACCTGCTACCCATGGTAGGCTGGAAGCTGAATATGAGCCATCAGTGGCAGCTGACAATGCCAACAGCATCCTGGGCTGTATTAACAGGAGCAGAGACAGTCAGGGAAAGTAATTATCTGCCTTTAGTTGATGCTCTTTGGATGATATCTAGGATACTGATCCAGTTTTGGGCTTCTCTTTACTAGTGAGCAGAGCTAGTTCAGCCAAGGGCCACCAAGATGATTGGGCCTGGAGGAGGTGACTGTCTTCATCCCAGGAGGTTTTCAGCACTAGGATTGATACAGCCCTGAGCACCCTAATCAGAGCCTCCTTGGAGTAGGGCTAAGAAATCCCAAGGTCCATGTGTGCCTGAATTGATCTGTAATTCTTTTATTTTCTTAACCATCAAAGAAAATTTAAATGCAGGACCGTAATACAATCCTTGATCAAGTCACACGTGTTTTTTGGCTCATGATCACATGGTGCCATTGTTGGCAGTAATGGTTATCCTGACTCTATAACTCAAATTATCTTTTGGTTCTGCCATCACCTGAGCTGTGACATTTTTTCTGCATGTGTGTAGGAGGACTCTTTGCTTTTCGTCCTTGTGGACACGATTGCACAGTGCTAAGGTACAGAAGTACTAAAAGCAGAGCATAGTTAACTTGTTGCTTTTCTTGGTGGTCAAATCTTCACACAGAACTAGGCTTCATATCCTGTGACTCGGAAATCACACTGTGTTTCTGTATGTATTGCAATGGAAAAATTATAGTGGGAATGAGTTGACAATAAATATGTTAGCCGTGTCATTTATGGCGTTGAGTTCTGCATGCTGTTACGTGCTTTGCCCAGAAGAATGAGCATACTGTCAGTTCATCTAGAGAATTCATGAATTGTTTCTTGATGATTTGTTCTTTGCTTAGAATGGAGACATAGAAGCAAATCAATATGATTGATAGTTGTCTGTAATAAATTTTGAGGAAAAAAATAGAACAATGTTGGTTTTATTTTTAAACTATTCTTTAGGTGGATATTCCAACTGTTGTAACAAAGAAGATGCTCAAGGCAGCAATGAAACACATTGAAGTGATAGCCAAGGCCAGGCAAAAAGGTAATGTAAAGACCTAATACATTGTCCATTTCAAAAGGCAAGTTTGAATGTTTCTTTATGCATGTTTGAGATTATAGTGCTACATCTTTTCATCCTCATGCCTTCTTTTAAAATAAAATAGTGATCCTCTTGCATTTTTCTTTTGATGGTTGCAAAGACAGATAGGGATAAAGTTGCAGTACATATTTGTACTCTATGTTTTGAGTTTTATTTCCCACATTGAAAATACTAAATTTCTGTCTCTTTATGGTAAACAGGAATGTGTTCTGTCTATTCACATCATTCAAGGTCATTTACCAGTGCTTCTTGAAGTTTTTCCTTTACATTCCAGAAGAGCAGTTACAGATGAAAGTATTTGTATGCATTTGTACGTCTGTGCACTTACTGTAACTCTAACTCACAGGTAGAATGATTTCACATCTGCATTAGTGGAGTTGATCAGTATGTTGAAAAGTTAGGTTCATGTTTGTAAGCCGTGGAGAGGCTTTGACCAGTAGCATATTTAATTATTATCCAAGTAAAAGTATCTTTACAAGTCTAATATAAAAATTGTATTAAAACTGCATTTTGAAGGAATGTGTGGAAACACTTGCTGTTGTTATCTTTATTTTTTTCGCTGGCTGTGTTCCACAGTGCTGTATCTACTAAATGTGGTTTCATTCAACTTTTAAGCATGGATGTTTACTTTAACTGGAGTCATGAACTTCATGAACTTTTCTTCCTTCCCTCAAAACTTCTGCTTGATATCCATAAATATATGCCATTGGTTCTGTGAGTAGTGGGTAATGAATAACATGAATAATGAGACATAGCATAATTACGTTGGATGTCTTTTGTGGCACAACAACACTGTCAAGATACTAGATAATCTAGCAGTGCTGTTTACCCCAAATTTCATGTTTCCTTTGATTTCTACCAAGGAGTGGGAAACATTTTTCTTTAGCAGCAAAGAACTGAATTTTAAATGTAGAGCATTGAAAACATAGGCATTTTCTTCAGTGTTTTAAAGGAAAAGACTTGTTTCCTAAGGGCTGATCTGTGAAGTAGCAGCTGAAAATTACTTCTTCAATAATTATAGATGAGTAAACATTCTGGATACCATGCAAAACTGCAATTGTTTGGTGAAGGAATTCTTATTTCAGGGTGAGGATTTATTTTTACATACTCAGGCTTTAAAGTCTAAGCCAAGGTTCTTTCGTAAAGTTTCAACATTCTATCCCTTTGGCAGTTGTATATGTACTATTTACATTTTAGCTCAAATGAAAAGCAATTGCCTTTTGTTTCGCAGTAAGGAAAAGCTGAAACAACTTGTAATACTATTTTATACTTTCAGTAAAAAATGCAGAATTTTTGCAACAGGCTGCTTTAGAAGAATATGGACCAGAACTCCATGTTGCTTTGAGAAGCCGAAGAGATGAACTTCACTACTTAAGAAAACTTACTGAACTTCTTTTTCCTTATATTTTGCCCCCGAAGTCAACAGAGTGCAGGTATAGAATTTATTTAGAATTGTATTTTTTAAAGTATCTCCATATTATGTAGTACAGTAATTTTGGGAAGTGAAAGAATGAACTCTGAAGTCATTCTCCTCATCCCTCTTTCTTATCCCTTTGTTTATAATTATTTTTTTTTATTTTTTTTATTTGTCTTTAAAATAGCATGCTTACGATATTATTAAATCCTAAAATATTTCCCAGTAGTATATAACAGCATTGGAAACTTCACTTAGAAAATGATGTAATCTAATACTGGTTTGGATTTTTATTTTCTTTTATTTTCAGATCCCTGGCTCTTCTGATAAGAGAGATTCTGCCTGGTTCTGTTTTCCTTCCCTCGATGGATTTCTTAGCTGATCCTGTAAGACTTTGGAGCACAAGAATAATGTTAATTTATTCAGTACTACTGTTCTCCTGGAGCCCCTGGTGGTCTAGTGGTAAAGGCGCGGCGCTGTCACCGACGAGACCCGGGTTCGATTCCCAGTCAGGGCCACTCCCGGGCAGGTGGGGCTCGTTAGCCCTTAAAGGCAACCCACCTACGTCCTGAGGACCTCACTGCCACCGTCCAAGCTCGCTTGGCCCCGGCAGATGAACCTTAGGATTAAAGGGTGGGCTCAGTTCCGCGCACACTGTGTCTCACCTAAAAAATCCAATGCGCAGGCTGGAAGGTGGAAAGACCTTCCCCGGATCTTCGCTTGCGAAGACTGGCCATTATTATTACTGTTCTCCTATTAAGTATGTTGTGGGTAAAGCAAATGATGCAGAATGATTTACTTGCTGTACATTTTGACTGGGTAAAAGAAAAAGGCATCTTGTGGCC